>NW_015150998.1:93547-114285 GCF_000732505.1 Cyprinodon variegatus | reverse complement strand
AAAGTCAGAATTCTGACTTTTTTTTTATTCCCCCCAGTGGCCCTTATGCTCTTCCATAATTTACCGCTAGAATTAACCAGAAGGTTTTTCAATAGTTAAAAGCTGCTTTCTATGGCTCTTTATCCCCCAGAACCAAATCCTCTCCAACTGTTTTGATGAGGATAATGATCAACTCAAAGAACATGCCAGAATCAAGTACAGCAGACAGCTTTCTCTCTATTGGCAATATTTTAATATTGGATACCAACAGTCTAAAGTTGTGACAATTGATATTGATGGTGTTTAGATTATATTACAACAGTCAATGTATTTTAAATATTCACCATCTCTTTTTTTAACAGCTAATATTGACTAAAACATGTTACAATAGATGCTAATCACAAATTACTTTGAAAATTGATGTTTTCCCTTTTTATCCTGGAGTGACTGTATTAAGTCAAAGGTGTTGGTGGTTCTGACTTGTGAGGGAGAAAAAAAAATTTACACCAACACACAAGCTTTGACGTGAGCTTTCTCTGCATGGCAGTCAATCATATTCCCCAGAAGGAAGATGTTTTTCAGCTGATATTCAGTGACATACTAGCTTTCATGGTAAGGCTTCTTGTGCTCAGTAAGAAGGGACCGGCACAAGCTGCTCACAGCCCAACTAGTTTTATATCAGACTGTCAGCTTCTTCAGTCAGAAGGAAACTTTCCCTTTTCAAGTAGTTTACAGCAACAATGGTGCTAAATAGCATATAAATCTAATATTGCATTGCTAGTGTTCAGGAAGATGAACACATTACATAAAGATGACGCCTACTGCATGTTTGAAGCTCTTGCAGATCAATGCAACACCTGAAATAAACCCTGCTTCTTTTGGCTTTCTATTCAGACAGATGAGCAAATACTTTCCCTGTAGTGTTTAATGGCTCGCAACTGCAATAAATAGAAGTTCATTTACAAAGCGCAACACCCCAGGCTAAAAGTACAAATGTTATTGCTGAGTGATATTTCACTACTATGGCACTGAGAAAAGAGGACACTGATGAAGGCAGACCCACAAAGCACACAGCAAGTCTGTTTTACACTTCATGGTTTGGAAAGGAACTTTCTTTGGTCCGATGGTTGAAGTCAGTGGATTCAACTCCCCATTGGCAGGTTACTGTACTTGTGCCTCCAGCAAATTGCTGGGGACCAGCTGCACCTGCAGGGGGCTGCAGCCACTGAGGGGCCGCAGGGCGTCGGCTCCCAGGTAGGCCAACAGCAGCTCAGAACGCCGGTGCAGGAGATGGAGCATGTCCTCTGCCAGGGTCTCCACTGAGGAGTAACGCACTTTATCCAGGTCAAAAACGTCCTTCAGGAAGTGAAGCACCTGGTCCTGCAGGACAGACAAAAGATGAGCTTCATGATAAAAACATAGCTGCCCTCGACTTTATGGCATTTTATAACACAACCAAAAATCTTCAATGTATTTTAGAGGAATCCACATATGACTCAATCTCGGTATAAATAAAAGCTATTATGTTAAGGCCTCAGGAGTGAATCTGTTGACAAGACAACTATAAGCTGACCTTAAAGAAGCAGCAGAACTCGTGCAGAGAGCTCTTTGGGCCCAGGAAGCCCCACGCCAGGACTGGGCTGATCTGTTCACACACCGTGTAGAAATGGGCGATGAAGCCGTTGGACACCTAGAAAAAAAGTCCAGACAGAGAGGAATTTGGGAGGAAAAAAGGCTCAGTCTTGCCGTAAAAGAAAAAAACTAAGACTCATACCTTCAAGTGCTGTCTCTTCTGCTTCAGTACCGACCAGCAGCTTGATGCCACTGCCTATAAAATGAAACCGATTAACAGAATGCCTGAAACACAAAATTTTTTTGCAGGCTGTGAAAACTAGTCTTTAAATCACCGTTTCTTTAAAGGAGCTGTTAAGCCAGCGGTTGTTGATCACGTTCTGGATGGAGATGGGAGGATTTTCCAGGTCCTCAAAGGAATCCATCAGGATAAAGTCCAGAACAACGTCATAGAAGTTTAAATGCCTAACCTGGTGAGAAAGGGTGTGAAACATATTAAACCAAAATAGAAAAATGAGAATCTCAGCTTTTTTTTAATGCTGTTAGGAGTGATTAATATCAAAAATAGTTTTCCAACACACCCCTCTAGAAGCGAGTTCCAACTCTGTGTCTTCCCAATGATCCGTTTGCTCCAGAAAGAAAATCAACTCCTCAAACACTTCTTCAAATCTTTTTGGACTCTAAAAAAAACAGAAAGTCGCCCATAAGAGGAGAACGTCACCAACATTAAAGAGAACTCCAGACATGAGCCATGTTTTAGACCTTACTTTCTGAGCTTTGACTATTATTGAAGACAGGATTTTCTTCCCAGTGTCAGCAAGGAATGTTCTAGTCGACCTGTCGCTCAAAATGAGCTAAAGAAAAAAAAAATAATTATACAATGGACAATCTTTTCAAGACAAACAGATTAAACTGCAGCAGATTCCAGTATGGCATCTGAGATGAAGTTAGAGCGTACCTCACATGCTTGCCGAACACAGTGCAGCTTAGCCAGGAAGTCCAAGTCGCCGAGACACTCCAGTATTTCAGTTCTAAAAAAAATAAGATCAATCAGAAAAAATAATTCAGATAACGCCACCAAAAACATCTGATGCTTGTATGAGCATAAAAGAAAATAATCTCAGTTGTTTCTCTGGTTCTCTAATGGTTGAGAGAATATAGCTGAAGTTAAAATTGGACCATGTCATGCAGAGCTTTTCATCAGTCCCAAACTGAAAAAGCACAACAGTGGATTTTTTCCATTTATTTAAAGGTATAGTGGAGGATGTTTTTTCCAGGTGCTTCATCTAAATAAGTGGTCCTCCGAGGTGACAGTGGGAAGCCCGACCTGTGCACTGAAAGCACAGGTCGGGCTTCCCACTGTTACCTCGGCTGCAAAGCTTCTACTCGACGGGTAAAGTTTGGCATGCTCTTTGGAGAAATCCATTTCACACTGCTAGTAAAAGTTATCTACCTCTACACTGTAACATTTCAGGGAAGTAAAGTTTTTTGTAATTTGGATCGTTAGTAGTTAAACGGTGGCCACAGATCCTAATTTAGCGTGCAAACATGTCCAAATTTCCATTGCAGCACCCAGATACACATACAAGCTTGTCATGATATTTTTGAATGTTCCAGTAGTATTATTTGCAGGAAACTTCTTATATATAAATATGGGTGAGATGAGATCCACCCGAGCGACCGGCTTATTACATCCCCACACCTCCTAGAGGAGAAATGGGCTCATGCATGCTCTCACACGCATTTAATAGGCGTTCTCTCTCGCCAGCGGGTACAGGGTTGTGCATGTGCATTTATTTTATTTTTGTTTTTAAATTCCCGAAAATCCTCCACTATACCTTTTAAGGTCCATTACACAGCTTTAAAAGGTAACTTTTTCCTTTTCCGATTCATGCCCTTAAAATTCCCAGAAATGTAAAATTAGCTCCCCTTTATAGGCTGCATTATTCAGTTCATTAGAGTGATCAGGGCTGAACTGGGCATGGCTAGGATGTGCTGTAAACTCTTATTCACCTGACTGCTTTGCTGCAGCATGAAAACAAGGCAGATGGTTTGTAAAGATATATCACTACAAAGTATCAGTGCACCTCAAACCCCACCAGTCTAAACTCAGTCTCCACACAAGTATAAGAAACAAAAATGTTTGTCTAGTGTGATGAAAAGGGCCACGTTTGAGTCTGATCTCATGGAATAAGGATAAATAAGCTTTTCACACGGACGAGCTCAGGCCTGTCCTGGATGTGTTCCTTTTTTGATAAAAGGATAAGATGCTCAGATAACATAATATCTCTAGACTCATGCAGTTGCACACGTTTTTTTTCCCCAGTCTCTATTGCGTGTGTAAAACGGCGGCGTCTTTTCAACTGCTTGTCTTGCGCTATGCTCCTTTAGACCTCATTTGTAATATTGAACACTAGCAGAAAACAGCCCAGATTCAACCTGCTAATGGAAATGATGGTGCAATTCTACACTATTGTTACTCATACATCTCTGGTACGGTTGTGCCTCCGATGAAGAGGACATGGAGCTCCAGGGTGTCGTCTGATATGCAGAAAACATGATTAACTACAATCTGGCCCCCTTAAACAACCTGCCTGTCTCCAGGACTTTAACGTGTAGCAGATCCCTCTCTCCCTGACTGTTTGAGGCTTGCTGTGATAAATCGGGATGTAAACAATGCGGCACAGGAACCGTTTCTTCTCAGCTGGAGATTAACGGTTTAAATTCTCCCAGGAAAAAAGGATTGTTAAAACAAACTTATATTTTTATATCGCAGGTAACAATCCTTTGATCAAACAACTAGAAAGTTTGGATTATAAATTCCAAAGAAAGCTGAATAAGATGGATTTAGAAGGGGAAAGGCTGAAAAATCCAGCAAGAACTCTTTCTCTCTGGGTTTTTCATGGCCTCTCTCACTTTTTCAGGGATTTAACTGAAAGTTCCAAACTATTTTCAGCTGAGCTTTGAACCACTTCCTCTAAAGTGGGGAACATCTTAACACCAATCTAAAACAGCATCCCAGACAATCCCTACAGGCTTTGAGGCTGATAAAGTTCCCTCTAACTCCTGAGGATTCTTACCGAAGCACCCTGCAGGAAATCTTGCCCTCCTCGGCCATCTGCAGCGCCTCCTCGTAAAAAGGATGATGTCCCAGAGGAAAAGTGCTCCTCAGATCTCTGTGCTCCGACATCTGAGCCAAACAGAAACAGTTTCCATTTTAGATACTGTAGAGGTAAAAATAACATTTTCTAGGCATGTTAAAATTCTCCAGGTTTATCAACTTTTCACAAAGAAAAGAAATATTGCTGATGCCCAACATCCAAATGCATTAAACTAGACAAAGAAGGGCTTTCTGTGGTCTTCGGGTAAAATATTAGCATGGTCTTTGTTGCTTAGAGGAATGAAAAAAACTTAATACATCTGCTGTAAAGTATTCCTCATTAAAAGATGGTATTTATCTCCATCCGCTTTATTGACAGTAAACACTGGAAAGAAAATTTACAAAGGGATACACCTTAAAACAGACATCACAGAGCTTGATACACCACTAAAATGTGATAATAGACGATATCAGGGTTGAGGCTCAGAGTGACTGCTAAAACGGCTAAAAACTCAAGTTCACAAAGACTTCCTAAATCCAAGAAATCCAGTAAAACAAACAAAAAAAAAAATCAATACCGTTTGTAAAGGTAAAGGAAAACGAGGCAGTTAAAGTTTTTTCACAAAACAGAAATGGGATGAATATACCACATAAACAATGCCAGACTCACATTCTCTTTCTTTACAATCATTTCCTCACAGTCTGCTCCAGTACTTAAGGTGCCACAGGTATTTTAAGTTTTTTATATAAACCCATGTCCACTAAGATTCTTTGTCAAACATTTAAAACCCTCCTCTGAACCCTTTACCTAATAAAAATAAAAAATCCAAACTAGAATCTCTTCAAGATAATTATTCCTAACAAGCAGTTTATTTCTGCACTCTGTGGTTCAAGGCTAACAATAGCACCGGATGCTAAGCTCGAGCCCCTACGGAGAGTTAATGAGAAAAGAAGATAAACCAGTTTCTGGTTATCAGCGGGTGGTGAAGCTGCAGCTATTCCAGTCAACCTCATGCTGCAGATCAGTCGTCGCTACAAGGTTAAAGACGCATTTAGACGTTTTCCATGTTTACTGGAATTCCTCGTTTCGATGCCATTAGATGCATCAATCAGAAACAAAAGCTCGTGTACAGTAAAAATAAAATAAAACTTGATGAGTGAGATATTAAAGTCCAAAACTGTTTTAAAAGAATGAGATCTGGTTTAATGGAGTGCCATTAATAACATTCACAGTAAAAAAAATTACAAAAACTCCCATGAAAGGTGCCGTAGGTGATCTTGGAAAAAACGGTTCCAACAAGCTTGGATTACGGACATAAAAAAGGCTTTCCAGCCGCCACGGCGAGCCGCGAGGAGGCGACCGGGCCTTAGGCTGCTGTTGAATGGGATTCCTAGTGACAACACCCTGCCTGTCTACGGGGGTCTGAGAAATAATATTTGAAGGAAAAATAGATTCAGACTACTTTTTACAGACCGATCACAGCAAATATAGCTGCTATTGTTCCAGGCAAAGAAAGGATAGGGTAGCTCTGCCCAACACGCATCACACCCACTTTTTCCATCGCGCAGCCAGAGCAGCAAAGATGCTTCAGCCGCGCGTCAGAACTAAACTTGTACAAGCATAAAAAATGAAGCAGCAAGCCCGTTTTTGCTGCGCTTGCTGCTTTAGGTGTGAATAGGGTGACCAGATGTCTTCTTTTTCCGGGACATGTCCTAATTTTCATACCGAATAAAAAATGTTCGGGGGAATTTCAAATTCGTCCAGGATTTTGGTCGACTACAGTGCAGCAGAACCGAGCCGTGAGCTCCGGGGCTGGAGACAGAGCGACGGGGTCCTGCACGAGCATTGGGGGGTCGATTCGTTCACGTGTCAGGATACACGCACAGGGGTGAGGGACAAGAAGACGTCCATGATTGACGTGTTAGGAACCAATCCTGTACAACGGACAGTCTTTTGTGATTGGTTGAGGTTAGTCATTGATTTATCACTGTAGCATGGACCATTTATTTTAGTTTCACTTCCAGACTTTCTATTTCACTGCTGTGGGGAGATCTTTAAGCCACATGGTAAAGAAATGCGTTAGAAAATATCTCCTACTGCATCTTTAAATGAAGAAGAATCTAAAATATTTACTTCACTCAGAGAGTCTGCAGAGAAATGTTTTGTGTTTCCTACCTCGGCTGCAGACACAAAAGAGTCATTTGAAGCGATGCTGAGGCTGTCTCTAAGACAGACGTCGTCCAGGTCCTCTCTGGCCAGAAGGTCCGCCATTTGATCTGTTGGGGTGGAGGGCATAAAAATATTCACAAAGCTCTGGAGTTTGAGGCGTTTCCAGTATTGGCATATGGCTCTAAACTGAGTTTCTTTGCATATAGAATCTGTAAATGCAGGGAGATATATCACACTATATTTGTTCTCTGCACTTCATTTCCTGACGACTTTTTCTGCATCAAACTGATCAAAAAGTGGAGATAAAAACCCTCTAACATGAAACATGGAGTTCATTTCTGCAAATGTGACTTCTACGCATTCATTTTTAAATTCTAGACAAATTCTGAATCTATGCTGGCAAAATAAGCAAATTTATAACAGTTTTATAGACATTGACATGAAAAGATAAATGGATGAATAGATAGAAAAACAGAAAGATGGACAAAAATGGATGAGCAGATTGTTGGGGCAGGAAAGGAGAGATTAATAAACTGACAAAGAAGGATGATAGACAAACTAATGGATTAAAGAAACGGGATATATATATAATACAATTTAAAAATAAACTAATGGACAGATTGATAAACAAACAACTTTAAAGGACAAATTGAAAAAGCAAACCCACTGCATTTAGAGCTGAATACATATTTCAGATTAACCCTGCAGAGTTCAGACAGCCTTTGGATGAGACAGACAAGGACTACAGCTTTGCTCTGTGAAGAATGACACAGCTGCATATGTGACTCACCCTGGCTGCTGCTGTGGGACGAAGGCTCCGACATTCCCAGCACTCCCTCAAACTCCTCCTGCAGGCGATAAGCCCGCTGCAGCAGAGACTTCAGCCTGAGGATAAACTCTGCGCTGATGACGTCCTGAACAGAGGAGAGGCACAGTCAATCGTTAACGATGCAGACAGGAACTGGCTGAGCACTGTCCTAATATCCACCCTCTTTATTTAACCTAAGACTTGATAGCCTCAGAAATGTTTTTAAGTCCTTTACTACCGATCGACCCATACAGCTTCTATAAAGCTCAGTCTAATCTAAGGTTGTCAAAAATATTGATTCTCCAAAAAGCATAAGTTCTAATACAGCCTATCTGGATATGACGAAACATTTATTTGGTATGGTACTGATACTAGCGTCAAGGGTTTCTTTGAACAGTTTTGCCATTGTTAATTTTAGATGTGAGGATTTGTTACACGTTAAAAGAATAATTCCTCAGATGACCTTAAAATAAAACCAGATTGTGTTATATTTGGGTTAACTATTTTGCATTTATTTGAACACTTGAATCTGCAGAGAATGTATATGCCATGCTGAAAAAAAGGATGAGTTTTTCATGTTAATAAAAATATTTTTTTATCCCTTTAATCATTTGTCATATTTTTATTCCAATGTTATCGAGTATTAAGTACTCTCCTAGGTGTCAATGTTAAGTTTTAAATTAAAACGTAGTAACAACCCCAGTCTAACTGATTCTATGCGTGATGTTGATAGTTTTGGACTAATTCTTAAGGGGGTCATAGAATGATTCTATAGGGTATTTGGTGCTGGTCCTTAAGGTCTCTGAATAGGGTGTGTAACATTGGTTGGGCTGAAAAAAGCATATTTGCTGTTCTATGAGCCCAAATCCAAGCCTGGTTAAAAGCCCCAGAATGAAATGACAGGTTTTCTTCATTTATGGTATGCTCATGAATATTTAGATGAGCGGTGCGCTGATTGGTTGGTTTACAATGAGTGAAGCTGCTGAGCAAAGACACATCATAGCAACAAGTACTCATTGAAACATCAAATTGTTGATATGGTAGGGTGACCAGAGGTCCTCTTTTTCCCAGACATATCCTACTTTTCATACCTAAAAAAATGTCCGGGGGGAATTTCAAAATCGTCTGGGATTTTGGTCAAATACAGTTCAGCAGAACCGAGCCGTCAGCTCCGGGGCTGGTCCGGGAACTCCGGCGGACAGGGGGGAGGGAGCCGGCAGGGGACGGAAGCCGCAACCCCGTGGGCAGGGGGAAGCACGGTAAGGCAGGCGGTGGGGCGCATACCATCACTGGGTCGTGTTCGGTTGCTCCATCCCCGGCCGCCAGGGTTCCCAGACCAGCCCCTGAGCTCACGGCTCGGTTTGAATGCCAGTCAGGAGCCCAGCAGCCTTCACCCAAACTTTGCAGGAATCTTCTGATAGACAAAAATAATCCATGCCTGTCCAGTCTTCAGATCCTTGTGAAGACTGTGAAAATTTTCCCCTTTTCTCCGTGCAGCCTGGAACACTGCATTTACGATAGTGAACCAGTGGGCTGGTCTGTATGTCAATTTCAGTGTGTGACAAAAGTACAGGCCAGAGCCAAATAAGGCAACATCCCCGAGTTAGCATCAATTCGGCGCTTCGTCTGAATTCGCCCGTTTTATGGTGGAAGTTTAGAATTGTGAGATTTGCAGAGAAAGGAGGTGTTGATGGGGTTTGAACTTCTCTGTACGTCCATTTCCCCCACTGAACTATCGTTATTCATCTATGACAATGTAAACTCAGTTTTGCATTCTATGACCCCTTTAAGCCGATATTGCTTTTTCTTCCTCCATTTACATGGTAAAATTTACATATAGATGGAAAATGTCACATAATTCTGAGGGGAAAAAAAAACACCATTCATTAACGAATCAAACAAACCCTAACAACAGATACAGTAAAAAGAAAATGCAGCTCCAATTTAAATGTATGGCTTCAATTGGTGACAAGTAATGGAATTAAGTTTGCACAAAGTAATTTACTTTTTCGACTTAATTTATTAAGTTGGATCAACTTGATTCAATTACTTGTTACAACTGAAGAAATGAATTTAAGTTGGTGCTTCTTTTTAGAGAAGCTGCTCTCTCCGTTAGGAGGCTCTACCGCAAAATTTCCTAAGAAGATTTAAAGTTCATTCTCCTTTCGCCCTTAGGGTCCTGATGCATTAACATTACTGCTCTATTTGTCCACAACAACTGAGAAATGGGCTCTGGTGCCACAGGAACATGTGTTCAATGTGATTTACCTCCATGCTCTGTTCAGCAATTGCATCTCCAGCTCCTGTTTTGACGGAGGTGCAGATGGCGTCTTCGTCCCCCTGTCTGCTCCTGAACGTCAGCGCCTCCTCCCAGTGCTGCAGCGCCTCCTCAAATAAATCCATGCCTGGGAGAGAATACACACGCTCTAACATCAGGCGGTCTACTGTTATGACAAATTAAAAGCTCATTATTAAAAGGCAGCGTGTCCTCACCCATAAGGTAGAGATTTTCAGGTGTAGTAACAGACAAGTTGACCACGCTGCACACATCAGCATCCCTCCCTCCTTCCCAACTGATGGATTCATTTGCACAGGTGCTGCTGCTGGACGAGTTCACACTTTTTACCTTGTGACACAAAGAGGACGCTTACCCCTCAAACAATTACAGAATCTCACACAGTAATAGCAAAATAATTGTAGGGATTCGTGTTTTAAATCCAGAGAAGTGAATCTGGTTTTGTTCATGTAAAATGACGGGAGGTTTACCGAAGCCAGGCTCATCATAGACCCGGATAGTTTACTGTAGTCTCTGGTGGTGAGAACCAGCCCAGAACCAGCTGAGCTGCCATTCTTGGAGTTGAAGGAGACGCTGATGTCTTGGCTGGTGTTATCTAAGGAGATAAAGTTTAAACAGAAAAAGATGTTACTGACTAAACAGAGAAATTGGCTTTTTAAATCAAACAACCTTTAGATTGAAAGGATTTGGTTGAAGTAGACAACTTTAAGTGTGAAGAAGTAAGGAAAAATGACACAAAAGACTCAAGCCTTAGTTTTTTGTTTTTTTTTGGTTTAATGCTNCGCTACAAGGTTAAAGACGCATTTAGACGTTTTCCATGTTTACTGGAATTCCTCGTTTCGATGCCATTAGATGCATCAATCAGAAACAAAAGCTCGTGTACAGTAAAAATAAAATAAAACTTGATGAGTGAGATATTAAAGTCCAAAACTGTTTTAAAAGAATGAGATCTGGTTTAATGGAGCGCCATTAATAATATTCACAGTAAAAAAAATTACAAAAACTCCCATGAAAGGTGCCGTAGGTGATCTTGGAAAAAACGGTTCCAACAAGCTTGGATTACGGACATAAAAAAGGCTTTCCAGCCGCCACGGCGAGCCGCGAGGAGGCGACCGGGCCTTAGGCTGCTGTTGAATGGGATTCCTAGTGACAACACACCGCCCATCTACGGGGGTCGGAGAAATAATATTTGAAGGCAGTACAAATAGATTTAAACTACTTTTTACAGACCGATCACAGCAAAAATAGCTGCCATTGTTCCAGGCAAAGAAAGGATAGGGTAGCTCTGCCCAACACGCATCACACCCACTTTTTCCATCGCGCAGCCAGAGCAGCAAAGATGCTTCAGCCGCGCGTCAGAACTAAACTTGTACAAGCATAAAAAATGAAGCAGCAAGCCCGTTTTTGCTGCGCTTGCTGCTTTAGGTGTGAATAGGGTGACCAGATGTCTTCTTTTTCCGGGACATGTCCTAATTTTCATACCGAATAAAAAATGTTCGGGGGAATTTCAAATTCGTCCAGGATTTTGGTCGACTACAGTGCAGCAGAACCGAGCCGTGAGCTCCGGGGCTGGAGACAGAGCGACGGGGTCCTGCACGAGCATTGGGGGGTCGATTCGTTCACGTGTCAGGATACACGCACAGGGGTGAGGGACAAGAAGACGTCCATGATTGACGTGTTAGGAACCAATCCTGTACAACGGACAGTCTTTTGTGATTGGTTGAGGTTAGTCATTGATTTATCACTGTAGCATGGACCATTTATTTTAGTTTCACTTCCAGACTTTCTATTTCACTGCTGTGGGGAGATCTTTAAGCCACATGGTAAAGAAATGCGTTAGAAAATATCTCCTACTGCATCTTTAAATGAAGAAGAATCTAAAATATTTACTTCACTCAGAGAGTCTGCAGAGAAATGTTTTGTGTTTCCTACCTCGGCTGCAGACACAAAAGAGTCATTTGAAGCGATGCTGAGGCTGTCTCTAAGACAGACGTCGTCCAGGTCCTCTCTGGCCAGAAGGTCCGCCATTTGATCTGTTGGGGTGGAGGGCATAAAAATATTCACAAAGCTCTGGAGTTTGAGGCGTTTCCAGTATTGGCATATGGCTCTAAACTGAGTTTCTTTGCATATAGAATCTGTAAATGCAGGGAGATATATCACACTATATTTGTTCTCTGCACTTCATTTCCTGACGACTTTTTCTGCATCAAACTGATCAAAAAGTGGAGATAAAAACCCTCTAACATGAAACATGGAGTTCATTTCTGCAAATGTGACTTCTACGCATTCATTTTTAAATTCTAGACAAATTCTGAATCTATGCTGGCAAAATAAGCAAATTTATAACAGTTTTATAGACATTGACATGAAAAGATAAATGGATGAATAGATAGAAAAACAGAAAGATGGACAAAAATGGATGAGCAGATTGTTGGGGCAGGAAAGGAGAGATTAATAAACTGACAAAGAAGGATGATAGACAAACTAATGGATTAAAGAAACGGGATATATATATAATACAATTTAAAAATAAACTAATGGACAGATTGATAAACAAACAACTTTAAAGGACAAATTGAAAAAGCAAACCCACTGCATTTAGAGCTGAATACATATTTCAGATTAACCCTGCAGAGTTCAGACAGCCTTTGGATGAGACAGACAAGGACTACAGCTTTGCTCTGTGAAGAATGACACAGCTGCATGTGACTCACCCTGGCTGCTGCTGTGGGACGAAGGCTCCGACATTCCCAGCACTCCCTCAAACTCCTCCTGCAGGCGATAAGCCCGCTGCAGCAGAGACTTCAGCCTGAGGATAAACTCTGCGCTGATGACGTCCTGAACAGAGGAGAGGCACAGTCAATCGTTAACGATGCAGACAGGAACTGGCTGAGCACTGTCCTAATATCCACCCTCTTTATTTAACCTAAGACTTGATAGCCTCAGAAATGTTTTTAAGTCCTTTACTACCGATCGACCCATACAGCTTCTATAAAGCTCAGTCTAATCTAAGGTTGTCAAAAATATTGATTCTCCAAAAAGCATAAGTTCTAATACAGCCTATCTGGATATGACGAAACATTTATTTGGTATGGTACTGATACTAGCGTCAAGGGTTTCTTTGAACAGTTTTGCCATTGTTAATTTTAGATGTGAGGATTTGTTACACGTTAAAAGAATAATTCCTCAGATGACCTTAAAATAAAACCAGATTGTGTTATATTTGGGTTAACTATTTTGCATTTATTTGAACACTTGAATCTGCAGAGAATGTATATGCCATGCTGAAAAAAAGGATGAGTTTTTCATGTTAATAAAAATATTTTTTTATCCCTTTAATCATTTGTCATATTTTTATTCCAATGTTATCGAGTATTAAGTACTCTCCTAGGTGTCAATGTTAAGTTTTAAATTAAAACGTAGTAACAACCCCAGTCTAACTGATTCTATGCGTGATGTTGATAGTTTTGGACTAATTCTTAAGGGGGTCATAGAATGATTCTATAGGGTATTTGGTGCTGGTCCTTAAGGTCTCTGAATAGGGTGTGTAACATTGGTTGGGCTGAAAAAAGCATATTTGCTGTTCTATGAGCCCTAATGCAAGCCTGGTTAAAAGCCCCAGAATGAAATGACAGGTTTTCTTCATTTATGGTATGCTCATGAATATTTAGATGAGCTGTGCGCTGATTGGTTGGTTTACAATGAGTGAAGCTGCTGAGCAAAGACACATCATAGCAACAAGTACTCATTGAAACATCAAATTGTTGATATGGTAGGGTGACCAGAGGTCCTCTTTTTCCCAGACATATCCTACTTTTCATACCTAAAAAAATGTCCGGGGGGAATTTCAAAATCGTCTGGGATTTTGGTCAAATACAGTTCAGCAGAACCGAGCCGTCAGCTCCGGGGCTGGTCCGGGAACTCCGGCGGACAGGGGGGAGGGAGCCGGCAGGGGACGGAAGCCGCAACCCCGTGGGCAGGGGGAAGCACGGTAAGGCAGGCGGTGGGGCGCATACCATCACTGGGTCGTGTTCGGTTGCTCCATCCCCGGCCGCCAGGGTTCCCAGACCAGCCCCTGAGCTCACGGCTCGGTTTGAATGCCAGTCAGGAGCCCAGCAGCCTTCACCCAAACTTTGCAGGAATCTTCTGATAGACAAAAATAATCCATGCCTGTCCAGTCTTCAGATCCTTGTGAAGACTGTGAAAATTTTCCCCTTTTCTCCGTGCAGCCTGGAACACTGCATTTACGATGGTGAACCAGTGGGATGGTCTGTATGTCAATTTCAGTGTGTGACAAAAGTACAGGCCAGAGCCAAATAAGGCAACATCCCCGAGTTAGCATCAATTCGGCGCTTCGTCTGAATTCGCCCGTTTTATGGTGGAAGTTTAGAATTGTGAGATTTGCAGAGAAAGGAGGTGTTGATGGGGTTTGAACTTCTCTGTACGTCCATTTCCCCCACTGAACTATCGTTATTCATCTATGACAATGTAAACTCAGTTTTGCATTCTATGACCCCTTTAAGCCGATATTGCTTTTTCTTCCTCCATTTACATGGTAAAATTTACATATAGATGGAAAATGTCACATAATTCTGAGGGGAAAAAAAAACACCATTCATTAACGAATCAAACAAACCCTAACAACAGATACAGTAAAAAGAAAATGCAGCTCCAATTTAAATGTATGGCTTCAATTGGTGACAAGTAATGGAATTAAGTTTGCACAAAGTAATTTACTTTTTCGACTTAATTTATTAAGTTGGATCAACTTGATTCAATTACTTGTTACAACTGAAGAAATGAATTTAAGTTGGTGCTTCTTTTTAGAGAAGCTGCTCTCTCCGTTAGGAGGCTCTACCGCAAAATTTCCTAAGAAGATTTAAAGTTCATTCTCCTTTCGCCCTTAGGGTCCTGATGCATTAACATTACTGCTCTATTTGTCCACAACAACTGAGAAATGGGCTCTGGTGCCACAGGAACATGTGTTCAATGTGATTTACCTCCATGCTCTGTTCAGCAATTGCATCTCCAGCTCCTGTTTTGACGGAGGTGCAGATGGCGTCTTCGTCCCCCTGTCTGCTCCTGAACGTCAGCGCCTCCTCCCAGTGCTGCAGCGCCTCCTCAAATAAATCCATGCCTGGGAGAGAATACACACGCTCTAACATCAGGCGGTCTACTGTTATGACAAATTAAAAGCTCATTATTAAAAGGCAGCGTGTCCTCACCCATAAGGTAGAGATTTTCAGGTGTAGTAACAGACAAGTTGACCACGCTGCACACATCAGCATCCCTCCCTCCTTCCCAACTGATGGATTCATTTGCACAGGTGCTGCTGCTGGACGAGTTCACACTTTTTACCTTGTGACACAAAGAGGACGCTTACCCCTCAAACCATTACAGCATTTCACACAGTAATAGGAAATAATTGTAGGTATTCCTGTTTTAAAATCCAGAGAAGTGAATCTGGTTTTGTTCATGTAAAATGACGGGAGGTTTACCGAAGCCAGGCTCATCATAGACCCGGATAGTTTACTGTAGTCTCTGGTGGTGAGAACCAGCCCGGAACCAGCTGAGCTGCCATTCTTGGAGTTGAAGGAGACGCTGATGTCTTGGCTGGTGTTATCTAAGGAGATAAAGTTTAAACAGAAAAAGATGTTACTGACTAAACAGAGAAATTGGCTTTTAAATCAAACAACCTTTAGATTGAAAGGATTTGGTTGAAGTAGACAACTTTAAGTGTGAAGAAGTAATGAAAAACGACACAAAAGATTCGAGCCTTTAACTGCGCTAATGAAATTATGTAGAAACAAGGAAATGGCTTTATGTACTAAGAGGAGCCTCAGAGTCAACAGGAATATGCTGGAGCATCAGGAAAACTTACCGTTTTCTGCAGCAGCTGGGGAGACCAACTCGAAAGCAGCCTGGTCCCACTGACCCTTCTTTTTGCCCTTCCTCCTTTTAAAGCGGCGAGCGAGGAAGAGGAGTGAGATGGTACCCAAGGTTGTGGCTGCCACCAGCTTCTTGGTGCCGGCGCTGACGCTCACCTGGAGGACAGAAACCCTTAACAATTAATTATATATATATGTATATATACACACCATTAAAATTACAGTGGTTAGGATTTTGGCTTCAGCATGCTAATGCCAACATGGCTAACAGGTTCTTGTTCTTAAAACATTGAGATTTGGCCCAAAGTCATTTATAACAACATTTTAAAATTGTACATTTTAACCCTTTTAGTATTTAGAATTCAAAAAGCACAAGTTTTAAAACTTAAAAATGTATTTATGACTCAACAGGAAACTTTTCATATTCATATCCTAGGTATATTATGTTGAGATAATATTTTAGAGATAAAAACTTTACACTCAAAAATCCCTATTAATGCAAATATAAAATATATATATATATTTCTACTGGGGAAGTCAGCTTTGAGTGTTGAATCTGCAAAACCAGAACCATATAGTAAAACTGTCTATTTCTAAAACATTAACCAAATATTAACTATAAATAAAAAAAACAGTTGATTTATAGAAATTAAAATACAGTAGTCCTAAATCCTTTATTATCACAGAATCTGTCTGGCAGGATATGATGCCAATGCTGTGCCGGACTTTTGGAGCAAATGAAGATGATGTCTGCTTCCAATGATCTGAACAATGAATCATTTAATATCACCAAATATATATATATATATATATATATATATATATATGTAGACAGCCTTTTATCTGCTTCTTCTTTTTTCTATAACAAGAGTCACAAACTAATTTACGTCCCAGTCACTTATGTGACAAAGTGTCCAGCGGTTTAAACAATCAAAGCATTGAAAGAAGTATGACGCTGAATGTTGGTACAGTGCTGTGTGTTGATCTTATTTATGCAAAGGAAAAGAGCTTCTATCTGACGAATGAAAGCTCTCCCTTCTTTCAAACCAGACACTGCAGCTTTTTTCCCTCCTAATTACCAAAGTCTGTGCTGATGTTAAATGCAAACCACGATGCTCTACATCTTCTATCACCAATTTTTACTGACTGATAATCCCAGAATACTTTCAATAAGAGCTTCGTAACTATGGAAATCATTAAACCTTGCTTATATAATTTCAGAAAGCCTGAAAAACCTTCTGAATGTGTATTTAAACACAGAGTGAGATGGCTGGGCAAAGAGACTGTGCTTCTAAATATTATATTTATAATAATAATTAATTAATTAATTAATTATAATATGTTATATTTATACAATTAAAGCTTAAAAAAAGCTTAAACATGATGAAGAACATGCGTTTTATTGTCCTTTATAATAGACTGATTGCTTTATTAGTGGTGGAGCTCTGCACTTTTAAGACCTGCTAGAACCAGACTGCTCTAATCATATTAGACCAGCTTCATGACCTAAATCAAACAAATACTCCTGCCCTTTGGATAAACACAGAAATATAATGGTGACTAAAAGAAAATAGAGGCGTTTTCCTCACCTGAAACATATAAACAAAAGCAATGTGAAAGTTAAACTATTAAACTAAGAAAAGAAAAAAAAAAACAACCCTAAATAATGAAGTCACTTTAATTTACAAATTTCATTTACATGTCTTCCTTATTCTAATTCTAAATTAATTTCTTTAATTTATGAAAATTGTAAGTGTTCTTAGTTTTGATGTATTAAATAAACAGTTTATAAAAACTATATGATTTTTCATTTTGTCTGATCTCAAATCTAAGCCAATGAGAGGTAAATCTGATTTTTCTTTGTCTTAATTGATGCATTTCTATTCTGTCTTATTAAACTCTGCAATTTAGACTTAGACAACTTTTATTGTCATTTTGTATACAGCTTTGCATGAGCAGCAGCTTGGCAGTAAAATAAAGATTTCCATTCCTTAAAGTGCAACAGTGATGAAATGTAAACAGTGTGGGAGAAAAAAAAAAACATAGTGCAAAAACGCATTGATATTGATTGACAAATGTATAAATTGTTATGTGTAATTTGGTTAATGAAGGTGCAGCTATGTTTCTAAAAATGTGTTCACTAAAAGTTTATAGAATACCGGCATAGAGATCTCTACCAATAAATAAACACATGAACACTCATGCTCACCTGTGTCAGGGAGCTGTAGACGGACACTGGGAGGTCAACCATGCGCAGAGCAGCGGCTTTGATGGACAGCTGGGAGCTTGTCAGGGTTTCCTGTGTCATTTTGGCAGCACTTTATCCATGACTTGGCAACGAGTTGATGTTCACCGTCATTCCACCGGAGCCGCTGAGGACGACAGCAGCGGAGATTTAACCTCAGACAGCTCAGGGGGTATAAAGATGCCGTTATGTAAAGCCTCAGATGTTCAGTACGTGCAAATTCCAAAGGAAGCCTGAACTGGGATCAGTTTTAAGTGCAAACGGTTAACATTACAAAACATTTCGATAACATGAACACATTTTTTAACAATTACATGAAATGAAATCATGAATGATAACTTAAATAATCACAACATTTTCATTTTATCTTTACAGTATCATATCAAAGCAAACAAAGTATTACGTGTAATAAGAACTGGCTTACATGATGGGATCAGTAAAGTATGCAAGATCTAATTAGATTTGAGAAACTCCTGGCTAGACCACATGGCTCTATTACCCAACTGATTCTAACTTTTTAGTATAAGTCATAAATTCATAAGGTGAACTGTATCACTTATAAATTGCTGAGAAATTATACCAACATACCCCCCTCTGTTTTATATACATGAACCAATATGACACTATTAGATGTTTAAATAACAGTTGCAATAAAATACTAAAACCTGAAAGGCATCATCCACAAGATTCATACAATTTGCTAAGGAAATCTGCTTGTTTTTATTTTGGAATTTTGGCTTATAAATAATCTTAAATTGTCACATGAATTATAGTTAAAAAAAAATTAGCTACAACAAACATTGATGTAAAAAATTCACAGTCTATTTTAAATCTCGTAGAAATTCTATATCTGGTTCCATTAAAAGAATGAAAGAAGAAATAAATAAGCTCGTGATTAAAGATCCTATTTATTATTCACACACGTTTTTCTGGCAATATTTAATTTCTTTGCTAATTCTGCTATTATGGTTTATTCTAACCTTTATTTTAGTTTGGTGTTGTCACTAGCATTGGTTTAAAAACATAAAAAAATTATCTTATGATTTCATTCACTATTTCCACCAGATCATAACAAACATTAATTGGCTTTCGTAAAACTTAAAACTTGCATCTAATAAGCTACAGTGTTCTTTTAAATATTTTAAGCACATTTCAAACACAAAGGCTCGCTGGTGACATTGATATTCTGCCGCTGATAATTACATTAGCACATGTTTCAGCAATGATGGTAGCTAGAGGCTAACTCAGACAGCATGATAGCTAAATTATTTAAACTGGCAAAAAATAAACCGTATTACTGAATAAATATTTTCTAACTCCTGTATGAATGTGAAACGGGAAGAGTCAAACAAATATCACCGGTACATTATCTGCTTTCCTCCACAAGCTCCGCTCCCTTTCCCGGTTGCTTATCCGCTCCTGCGGCTGACCTCAGCAACAAGACGGGTGAAGGACTTGCGCCGCACGTGACGTAACGCTCTCCAACTGCAGGTTGTCCTTCAAAATAAAAGCACGCTCTTCTTCCTCTTTTCTATTATGGCGGATCGCAAGTAACTTTAAGGTGCATACCGCCACCTACTGTACATGAGTGTGTAGCAACATTACTTTACATTGAAATTCTATTTTTTTTTATTTTGTATTCTGTAGATAAATACATAATGCTTTCCTTAATCTGTGTATATCCTTTTATTTTTCCTTCATTTTCCTTCATTTCCCAATATTCCTTTAAGACTCCATTCTTTGCCTGTCCTTTCAAGCATCCTTCTCAATTTCTCCCTTTCAGGTTCATAAGTTTCTTCATCAGGACATGTTCTACATTTTCTTTTTCTCCACATCCTTCACATTTATTATTATTTTCCTCCCTATTAAATATAAATTGTCATTAAAATAGGTATGACCCACTCTTAATCTGGTGATAATTACTTCTTCTCTTCTGTTTCTCTCATTAATGATTCTATTTAATGCTGATTTTTGTACCTTATTTAATCCTCTTCCTTTCTTATCTTCGTCCATTTTTTTTTGCCATTTTTCCATTTCTTTCCTCTTAATAAGTGATTCACCTTCCCCTTTCCCAAAAGGAATTGTAATTGTCATTGTTCCCTCTAAAGCCCTTTTTTGCTAATATATCCGCTTTTTCATTGCCTTTTACAGCTTGATGTGATGGAACCCAATATAACCAAATATCAGTTCCACCCCTATATAATCTAGATAGACTGTGCTGGATTTCTAATTCTAAATCTTTTCAATCATTTCATTCTCCCTGAATAGTTTCTAAAACTGCTTTGGAATGTGTGCATACCACCACCCTGTCTGGTCTAACCTCCTCTACCCATTGTAAGCTTAGTGTTATTGACACCATTTCTGCTGTGAAAACAAAAGCACGTTCTTATATACATGCTTTTTTAAGTAGTGTTTTGGGACCCTCTTCCGATACCATGTAGAATTGCACCATGTCTAAGTGCTAAATGACTCAGAAGTTGATGGGTTACATTACTGCATAAGTTAGACCTGCTTCCCTAAAGGCAAATACTTTTTATTACATTTTTGCGTTGTTTCACATTTATACTTGGTTTTACACACAACCGTAAAAGTTACATTTATTTACAGACCAATCCTATATGAAAATGTATCCCTAAAGAAAACATATGTTGTTCTAATTGATGTTTATCAAAGTGAAAAA
>NW_015150998.1:46541-93047 GCF_000732505.1 Cyprinodon variegatus | reverse complement strand
ATATATATATATATATATATATATATATATATATATATATATATATATATATATACATATAACTCCCAGGCCTCTGGTAGAGGACCCGAGCTTGAGGATGACACATACCACCCCACGAGGGGTGAGAAAATATATATTTTTTTATACATATGTATATACATATATATACGTATATATGTATATACATATGTATATACATACATACGTATATACATATGTATATACATATACACGTATATATGTATATATACATATATATACATATACACGTGTATATATATATGTATATACATATATATATATACATTTTCTAAATATGTATTTATAAATAAAGAAAAACATTTTTGATTGACAACAATAACTGCATTAGTTACCAATCCTGGGTAAATGAAGGACAAACCTATATTTACCCAAAGAACATACAAATGATGTTGTGAAGAAGAAAGGGGAGGATTTATGTATTTCTTAACACCGGTGTTACACTAAATCGTGTGACCATCGTGTCCTGTGACGAAAAGGGGCGGGGTCAGCTGTAACGTTAGCAACCACGCTGAGAGACTGACAGAGGGGGGAAGCGTTATCGTTTCAGTGAAGGATTGCCCTCTGAGAAAATGTCTGTTAATACACAACCGATGTTTATCTGAGAGACCAAGAGGAGTTGGAATCACCCGAGAAGAAACGCGTCTTAATATAGAGCTGGTAAGCACTGAGAATCCTCTTGTTTTTGTTTCTAGCAAAAGACTCACCAGTTGGTTCGTCCCTGATCGTCAGTAACCTTAGCTGGCTAATCGGTTAGCATGTCCGTAGCGAGATGGTTATCAGTAAGGAAGCGCTTAAAACTAAAGCTTTCTGTTTTTGTTTCAGCAAGAATATATTTACCTACTGTTTTAAAGCTAATGACAATGGGATGACTCAGTTGAAATGATAACTGCTGTAAAGTGAATCGGTCGCTGCTAGTGGGCTAATAATGCTAACAGCGAAGCCTCGCCTGATTTTGACAGCTCACTGTGAGGAATAGCGGACCAGGCCATAACCGCACACTTCTGCTATCTTATTGTATTAAAAAACAAGCAAACAATCTCCCTTATTGATACCAAGCGCGGAAAAAATAAAGATAATGTTCTGAATTGCATAAAATTCTTTGAATATTTTCTTATTGGCTTTCAGGTAAGCGACGCCGACGTCACGTTTTCAGCACAATGGTTTTTTTGTTAACCTGTTGTGTGTCTGCTCTTTGCTACAGTAAACCATCTCTGGAGATTAGCATTTTTAACATCTTTATACAGTTTGCGAATAGCAACTCACCTGCAATTAATAGGATATTGCAGCTTTATACATTGTCACCGAGCACTGGTTTTGCTTTGCAATGGTTTAATTGTCTGTGGAGCCCCACCCTACATATTCAAGGATTAACACCCTACGGGCATCCAAGCTCATTTTAATATGAAGCACTTTAAGATCCTAATTTTGGGAATTTTAAGATGCCTGAATGTATCAAAACAGGGATAAATGATTACTACGGAAAGAGATCAAAATGAACTATCTATCTATCTATCTATCTATCTATCTATCTATCTATCTATCTATCTATCTATCTATCTATCTATCTATCTATCTATCTATCTATGACTCTTTTGGATGCTTTTCTTTTTGAATCATCCTCAGACAGTCTTGAAATGTTATATCCTTCCATTAGGTTCTATCACTGATCAAAAGATTGAATCTTAGAGTTTCCTCCTGGTCAACTGATGGTCATGATTGACCATGTAAACAATTCTGGCACTGTTGTGTGACGCGATCTCATAGTGCTGCTTTAAGCACAATCAAAGTTCTCGCTGACATCTTTTTTTTCATAGGCAGCCACTTTTGTTTTTAACTGCATTATTTTGACATGATATATATTTTTTTTTATTCATGCACCGTAAAATGTTTAAAGCAGTTATTTGTTTCAAGGTTGTATTTTCATGAAGAGAAGTGTCCATGATCCATGGTAAATATTGCTGCATAAAACAAAATCAAGTCTTTAGATGTGAAGAAGATGAATCATCATGTAGACCAAATTGCCATTTTTTTTTTTGGGATAGAAATATATCAAGTTTGGTGATGTATTTGTATTCACCGTGCAGTAAGTATGCTATAAAACAAGTTTTTTAGAGGCAAAGCGAACCTATCTAAAGAAATTGCTGCACTTCACATTGATTCACTTACTAATAAAAGAGGAACACCTGATATTTCAGTTCAAACACATTTTTGCAGAGGTGGATTAATTTTGCATTTAAGGTTAATCTGGATTTACTGGTTTCCTGTTGGGCCTCTCGCTCAACTCTCCTTAAATGATGACAGACTGGGGGATGCATGCACTACTAGTACGATGTTCTGTCATTGAAAATACTTTTTAAAATTTTAGGAACAAGTTGTTGATTTTAGTTCTAGGAATTTGTAATTTTAATCACTGATTTGGCTTTAGATGGTGTTGAGTGATGCTGAAGATTTTTCACCAACCCCTTAACTTCATATTGTAAGATATTTTAGTCAGTGCAAGTGATTCAAATAGGTCGTTGTATCTACCCATTTAAAAAAAAAGGTAAATCTAGCCAGATTTATTCGATTCATCACCAATCATTACTGCAGTTGGCAAAAAAAAAAACTATGCCAGAATTAGGGATATTTAAAAAATCAGTGTGGAAAAAAATCTTTTGTTTTAGATTTTGTTTTGTACATTTTCTGAAAAAGGACTCAGATAGTTTAAAATACTTCCAGCTTTTACCCAAGACATGGTGCCTGTTTTATTGTTGTGAAATCCAAGTGATGTGAAGGTTTTTACATAGCTTTTCTGCGCATGGATATAGATATTAGTCCTTAAAATCCCACCCATGAGGATTTACAGTTATTCTAATAATAAATCTACCCACAACTATCAGAAATATCTGAAGCTACTGTCATATGAAAAATGCCATACATGTTTCCTCAATTATTTTACCTCATTGGATGTGGATAAATGGAAGATGAGAAATTTGATTACATATATTTAGGCAAGACAATTTGATTTCTATTGCACATTTCGAAGCACAGTACAGGAGAAGAAAATGGAAATTTCAAGGCAGTTGCATAAATGGAACAACAATCATTAAAAAGAATATGAATTATTAATAAGAATAAGATGATTATATTAAAATAAAATGGTTGATTTAAAAAAAAGAAAAGAAATTGGATTGAAAATTAAACTTATTATGTTTAGACAGCTCAGGCAAAGACCACTAGATATGTTTTTAATCCTGATTCAAAGCAATTTAAGAACTAAAAGCTGCTTCTCCATGCTTAGTTCTTGTTCTGGTTATGCAGAGCAGATTTTAAACGCAGACCCGAGAGGACTTGGAAGACTAAGAGAAGTATTTTAAAGTCTATTCTCTGAGGTAATGGGGAGCCAATGTTACCGCTCTAGACCTGGGGCTTCAATATCTTAGTTTTAGTGAGGATACAGGCAGTAGAACTCTGGACCAACTGCAGCTGTCTGTTGACTTTTTTGATAGTCTTGTGAAGACATTGTTGCAGTGGATCAATTCTAGTAAAGATGAATGCTTTAACTAATGTTTCAAGGTCCTGCTGAGACTTTCGTTCTTTAATCTTGGAGATGATCTAGGTGACAGAAGGCTGAATTTTTATGTAGTGGCTCGTTAGACACTTTGGCTAAAATGATAAAGAGCCAACTGATTTAGTTTGATATATAGGTATACTAACAAATACAAATTTTTGCGTTTTTTTCATTGATTATTTGGATTTCCAAAATAATTGGTATCCCATTGGTATAACAGAAATATATGTATATATTTTTTATAAAGTTATTAAATTTTGTTTCTGTTTTACATAATTGTTCACATATTTTAGAGGCCCATTTAAAATGAATTTACTCTATTTTACGAATTATTCCTTCATTTTTAAGCTTAAAATTTTTATATCTCACAGTGGGTATTTAAAAAAACAAATTTCCTGTGGTAATTATTAAATATCTTTTTCTTAAAAAAAACAAAAAGAAAAACAAAACAAAACAAAAAAAAAAACTACCTCGTAATGCTTACTGTTTTATCAGCTGAACTGAAGTATAAAATTACTCTTTGGGTTCTAAAGG
Organism: Cyprinodon variegatus; assembly: GCF_000732505.1. Taxonomy (NCBI): domain Eukaryota; kingdom Metazoa; phylum Chordata; class Actinopteri; order Cyprinodontiformes; family Cyprinodontidae; genus Cyprinodon; species Cyprinodon variegatus. The sequence continues at coordinate 88,921 of NW_015150998.1, read as the reverse complement.
CTGCATAACCCTTGTATAGAGAAATATAGAGGGCAGCAGTGCTATAGTTGTTTTTCATTCATATTCCTGGTTGCATATTGCACCTTTGAACACATGAATTAACGTAGCAGTGTGATGGGAAAATCTACTAGTACGTCTATGTGAAAGGTGTGAAGAACTCCATTGAATGTAGCTGATTACTTTCCACTGCTGATATTAAATGTATTGGGAATTTCTGCCCCCTCTGTAGATGTTGAAAGAAAAGTTTGTGATGGGGATGCCTCCACCCCATAGGTGCTTGAGGATAAAATCTGTTTTAAAGCAGGCTTCCCACGTGTGCTCCTTTCTGATGTGTTTACAGCTGAGTTTATTACATGTGAGTGTTCAGTCGCATGCTTCCAAAGTTCATTGCAAGTGCATGTTGAAAGGTAGAATGATACTGCAGTGAAATGTTGTTGACCCGGCCACGTGAGTTAGCCAGTGGTTTGAGTTTGTATCTGTTTAAAAGCCAGAGATTGTCTGCATGATGTAAACCATACAGATAGAGTTGATGAGCAGAGAACATATTGGCCTGCATATTGACTTGGACATCATTGCGTTAAATGTTAATTAAATGTTTGTCTTTATGTTATATCTCCCTATTGAGGTGATAAGATATGCTTCAGTGATTTCCTGTATGGAAGAAGGAAAATGAATGTTATCTTAATGCTGCAAACGGCTCTAAAGCTCATTACCTTTATAAATCACAGCACATTTTAAGAAATACGTCTTGTGTTTTATGGTGTTGGAACTAGATAAACTCATCAGCTGTCTTGTTAAAGAGCTGCTGAGGTTCCCTTTTAGTCTGAAATGATGCATTGATGATACCTTTTATTTGAAACATGTTAAATAAGCTGCTGCACAGCTGACGGGTTGCCGTAGTTGAAAGATGCATGCAAGTTGGGGATTGTTGGCCTAGTGGGTTAGAGCAGTGCACTTGTGCTCAGAGAAGGTTGCAAGTACCTAGTTGGATCCCCACTGCCTGCACCCTGGGTCTCTGAGCAACACCTTTAGCCCCAGACTGCTACCCGGGTGCTGCAGAATGGCAGGCCACTGCTCCCCATGGGGATAGGTTAAATGCAGAGGTAAATTTCTACAGAATGAAAACAATAAAGTTCGATGTAGTTCAATTATTTTAGTTTTTTTTTTTTGTATAGAGAAATTACATTCCAGTTTTCATTTGCACGTGTTTCACTTCCTGATTTTTTTTTATAAATATGAACTGGAAACTGTGAAAAAAGCTGTTCACTACATCTTTATCACATGTTAACAATCTGTTTTTGTTTGTTTATTATCAGTTATCATACTGTGACCTTTCACATTCTGTCTCAATAATAATAAGGATGCAGGTAGAGCCGGATGATATGGCTTAAAAATGAAGACTTTTTTATAACAAATACATTTTTTTCAAATCCTTTTCATTTCATAATTGAACATTATAAATTGCATGAATAATTTGTCATGTCAATAATCCTTTATAGGAGTTGACCTGGTTCCAAAGTGCAGCTAAAACAAGCTATATCTGAACAATAACTAAGTTCTTTGGCCTCTAAACTCTGTTGCTCCCTCCTTAACATTCCTCTCACTTTGGGCTCAAGCAAGATGTATTGTTATCTTCATGATAACTTTATAACCTCTCCTCTGATTGGAGGAAGCAGCTGCTCACATGGCTGACAGTGATCAGGAACGTGGAAAAAAGTTATTTACATTCTGCAGCCTCACCGTTCCTGTTATGCCACTTGGGCTTGTACATGTAGCTTTGAATGCTTCAAAAGCAAATAAGGTCTACCACTGGAGTCTCTATATGATGTTAAGATATCCATTTAGGCATGACAGCATGTTGAAACTATTTGTTCTGTCCCTTTTTGAGTCATTACTCAACATATCAATTTGTTGCCAGATCGGATGTTTTTATACATGCAGGTGTGGAAAATCTTATCATGCAAGAGGAGGTGTCAGCTTACAGCAAGCTCACTGCTGCTGTTGTTTTCCTTTATACTCTTTCAGCTATCAGATGGAGGCTTCATCTCTTCAACAGAAAAACAACAAAACAACAAGAAGTCATACAATAACAAAAGCAGATTTTTATTAAACCTTTCCTAAATGTGTGTTTCTGTGACAGACCTATCAGTGAGGGATGCCGCCAACGTCCAGCTGTGACTGCCCCCACCTGGACTGTGTGGGGGAAATCACCAAGGAGGAACTTATTCAGAAATCCCATGTGAGTAAAATATAAACTGCAAGAAGCTGCATTTTACAGTCTTATTTTTATTTGATTACTTGACCTTTTCTTTTGCAGGGCCAGTGTCAAGACTGTAAAGTCCGGGGACCAAACCTGTGGGCTTGTTTAGAGGTAAGGTGATGCCTGCTGGGAAAAATGTTGTACTTGCTCTTAGCATGCAGTACCTTTCTAAAGTATTCATACCCCATGAACATTTTCAGACTTGATTTATAGTCCCCCCTCAGTCAGCCCTGGCACCCTCAGTTGGCACAAAGCAGCGGTTCTACTTGTGGATCTCGGGCCTTTTCAGCACTCTTACATTATTTCCAAGGATTTAGTTCCTCTCATTTTTCCAGTCTCTGTCATCTCTGGTCAAGAAAATAATCTCCACAGCATTATTGTGCCTTTGCCATGTTTCAGCATGGAGACGGCATGTTTAAGACGATGCCTAGGACTGACTTTTTTTCAGGGAGAAATTGATTTTATTTAATGTCATCTTAGTAAGGGGCCTGGAAACAAATGCACACTCACAACTATTCTCTACTTTACTTTTCTCTGTCACATTAGTTACAAATAAGGAATATTTGTGGTTATAAAATGACAAAATTCAATGACATAATTCAACCGTTTTCCCTCTCAGGTGAATTTACTTTGGTGTTTTTCCTCTCTAGAATGGCTGTGCGTATGTAGGCTGTGGAGAATCCCATGCTGACCACAGCACGGTCCACTCACAGGTGAGAGATGATGTGATGTTTTATTTGAAATGGTTGAAAGAAAAGGGGTTAAATAGTGATGGAGAAGCGGCACAGATAGAATTCCAAGGAAAAAAACATATTAGAGTCCCAGGAGAGATTGCATGCTATAAAACAATCTCCAGCAATGCATGTATTTTTAACATTGCCTCTCTTTGATCACAGACCCAACACGTGCATCCTTTTACACTTATTTAAGTGTGTTGAAGTGCCTCTGCCTAGATCTCCATGTTCAGTTCAGTTTCAGCAGCAGATCATCCATTATTAATGTTCAATCCTCAGGGAAGTGGGGGGGGGGAGACTCACTAGCGCTGTCGGCTCTATGGTTACAGTATCCTCTCCTCCTTACTGTTCTGCAGTTTGCTCAGCTGCTTGTCTTCTTTACTGAGACTTTCTCCCCCAGAAGGTTAGGGCTAAATGAGGTTAGGAGTAAAGGACAATTTTAAAGGCAAACGTGTAATTTGAGTCCCTGGCCTTGTAGAGTTTACATTAGTTTTTCTCCCTTCAGCGAGGATGTGCAGATAGAAATAACTTGTTCTTATGAAGCTGTCTTTAATGGATTTTATTGGATGACATCTTTAAATGTTTTATGAATGCCAGCTTTTTAAATTTTTTTTGCATTAAGTGCCCTGGGGGAGAAATCATTTGAATCTTTTTCCTTCACCATGCATCTAAGAACCAGAATGTATCCAATGCTTTACCTTCCAATAATGGGGTCTTATATCTTCTGATTGTATCGTTTTAATAAGGAAGTTCAGCTTTATTTGTCCATCCAGCCATTGGTCCATCATCCAATTACTTCTTCATCCGTTTATCTGTCAACAATCCAGAGTTTGGGAAAGTATGAGCACTGTATGCAGAAATAATCTCAAACAGTTACTGCTTATGTTATTTATATCTTATTGTTTGTGTCATGAGAGCAGAAGGTTAAAGCGTGAGTGTAGGGGTCAAAGAGTTGTCATATTTTCGTTTTGTGGACAAACTGAGCATTTTTAACAAACATTGTTTTCAGATTATTAAAGCAATTATAAGTATTCATAAAGATCCATACGTATTCATGTTTCTGTTGGTACATTTCCCTTCATGAATGTTGTAAATAGGGGGGGTTTGGGTATTGAGCTCCATCTGGTGTGTCGCTTTTGCCAAATCTGTCCTGCCCCACTGCACCAAGGCTAATGGACTCCCTTATGAATAATACAGAATCTGCTGGTTGGCGGCTGCTCACATTCAGTCCAACTGTTTGAGTGTTATTGTGTGTCACAGCAGCAGTGGGTCAGCAGATCTGGGACTTTTTCCTTAATAGCTCACAGCTGCCTCCACCTGTCATCCGAGCAACCAGAGACTAAAAGCTTTGCTCTGAATTTAGTAAAACCTTTTGTGTCACATCTGTAATTCCATTTGTCCTATTAAGGTCAAGTCATATCCCTGTTCAAGTTTACGTTAACTCCATGAGAGATCATTTTCACTCTCTAAGATGATTGAAAAGGTGGTAAAGGTGTTCTCTATCAACTATTTTCTTATACTTTTGCTACTTTACATCTTATGAAATCATGATAGTGTGCTGTTGAGTTAATTTGTTGGCATAATTTGCTCTTGAACACATAAGAAACATATTGGCGTATATTGCTAATAGTTAGCACTGAAATCAAAGGCCAACTCCCTCTGTTCTGTAAGTAGAATAAGTTTACCTCTAGTTGGATCTCCTTCTCAGGTTTGAGCATTGAACATGTCAGCAATAGCTTCTGTTCAACAAAAAACAAAGAAAACACCTGGCAATGTTAATGTAAATATTCTTTTTAAGGAAAGAAATGCATCACAGTCAGAGATTCTGTCTTCCTGTTCCAATGTCCCTCGTCCTGATGAAATTTTGTTTTGCCTCTTTAGGCTGGTTTGTGATAGATGGACAAATAGATAAACAGTTTGCAAGAAGTGGTTGCATAAAGCAATGCCTCCAGAGGACTACGTTAACCTTATACCTTTTTTTTTTTTGTGTATTCTTATTACAGAAAGTATGATTTACTGCTACAACATTTTAATTATATGGGTTTATATTCTTTTAAGAATTACATTTTTTTTTTAAATAGAAAAATCCTTTTCTCTTTTCTTGTATTTTTGTGCAGGAAACAAGGCACAACCTGACAGTGAATCTGACCACGCTTCGAGTGTGGTGCTATGCATGCGGTAAAGAGGTTTTCCTGGAGCGTAAACTGGGTCCTCACTCTCCCCACGCCATCGTCAAACCTCTCCCGTTATCCCAGAGTCCTTTTCAGGTACCTCACCACTAAAGGTTCAAGTTCGCACTGAATTCTGCATAGTAGCTTATTTTATGTTTAACGTATATGTTGCTGCACAGTTACACAAAATTGAAAGGTTGCAATATTGAAATGCTTTCTCTGCTTGTTTGCTTAATAACCGAAGATGATATTCTCTGTGGATGATGTTACCATAGGAGAACGGCAGGATCCCTGGGAGTCCGAATTCTCCACGACTGCCTTCTAATGCAGGTTATGAAGACTTGGACATGGAGACAGAAGAGGAAGATGACCTGCAGGCCAGAGGTGAGTTCCCCTAATTGTATTTTAAAGTATGTAAAGAACACATGAAGGATGTAGTTCTAAGGAGTCCCATTCTTCCTTTAAAAACCATTTTGTTAATAAATAAAAGGGTATTAAAGCTGACAACGTCTTTCCTGTTTTAGGTTAGTCCAAAGCGCAGCCTGTGATTGGAAGCAAAGGGAGATGTTATTTTTCTCTGTAACAATCCGAACAACCTGAACCACCTTGAAAGACCTAAAACTGATGACATGGTTGCCTCACCCTGTCTCAAGTCTTCCTTCGTTTTACTGCAGCAGAAATCAAGCATAGACATCCCAGTGATAAAGTTTTGGAGATGAGTTACTCTGTGCTCCTTAAATAAAACAGCTTTGTGTTCTACTACTGATATAATTTAATTCCATAAACTTCACAAACTAGCGACTGTAGCTAAAAATTGTTGCTTTAGTTTATGTGCACAAGGGTCCCTGAGCAGCTGCAGATGTGGTTCACTGCAGCCATTAAAGCTGACAGTGTTTAGCTCTGTGCTTTGGATATACAAACGCCACCTACCAGCTTATATAGTGCTGCTAAGATATAAACACTGCCCTGCTAAAAATGTTTTACAGAATCTTTAGAATGAATTTAAAGATTGGAGATATTCTCATGCCTCAAGGTTACAAAATAGCGAAGATCCTTCTTTGGAATATTCCAGAAAAAATATCCGTGTACTCCTTTAAAATGTTCAGTATATTTTTACACATGGATCTAATAATAGAGAAAATGTTATTTACAACTTGATAAAATATGTATTAATCACTGTGGAGTTTAAATGAAATTAATTGAAGACTAATAAGATCCAAGAATTATGTGGCAAATATCATTTAAGAAATAAATAATTTCACATTTCAAATGATACAATAACGTTTATGATTTCTAATTTTTTATTCCAATAATTAATTTCAAGCACAGAGTAAAAACAAATGATTTAAAAGAATTGCAAAAGTCTGTCTCTGGGTTTCCATTAACAATAGCAATTTATTGGGGTTTTGATCCATTCCTATTGACAGAACCCTTCTCCCCGTGTCGAGTTTGTTGGCTGTTCTGCAGATATACCTTGTCTGGTATAAATTCTGAGATCAGGGATTTGTGATGGTCACTCCAAAAAGAAAAAAAAACACTTATTTTGTAACTAATTTAGTGATAATATATTTTAAGTTATTTTCTATTTGAAAGACCTGTTTGCATCCAAGCTTTAACTTTGTGGTTGATATTTTGAAATTAAGTCTTGATAATAACCGTTTTCCTCATGATCTATTTCTTTTACATAGCACACCAGTCCCTCCTGCTGGAAATTTTGTTACTGCAGGCAATTAACTATTAACTTTCTGAAGATTACATTGTCTCTTGGGTGTTTCCATGTTGTTTAAATAGATAGCAACCTTAGAATATGTCCACTTGAATTTTAAGAAAGGAATAAGTATATATCATTAGAACTTTGTTCTAACTTCCAGGGTGTTCTCAATCCCCTTTAGGTTTAACAGGGCTGAAGAATATTGGCAACACCTGCTACATGAACGCTGCCCTCCAAGCCCTTTCTAACTGGTGAGAATGATCCTCCACATACCCATCTAGGGCACATCATTGTTTTTTTCCCCTCCTTTTCTATGTTACTATGTCTATATCCATCATACTATCAGCATTATTTTACTGTAACATTTTGCTTTTTTATTCACTGCCTGCCCACTTCTTGCAGAGTTTGAGAAATAACCATGACTGTGTTCATTTGGGAGATTGATGGCTTAGTGTGAACTGGTGCAGTGCACCATTTGAGAAGCCAGAAATGGACCTTTTGTAGTTCCCCATAGGCTCTTGTCTTACAGATCAACCTCGACTCTATCCACCTCTCATCTTACAATTCTCCCTTTTTGTTCTTTACTGCTGTTCCCTTTGGCAGCTTTTGGATTGTTTAATTTCCAGACCAATTTAGGCAATGACGTTAATATTTCTTTGTAATTCAAATCGGATCTGACAATGAGGGTCAAGCTTTGTTATCAAAACTGTGTTAAGATTGTGCAGGAGGACAGGTACTTTCTGAAACTTTGTTGTCTGTAATTGAGCCAAAGACATCAGCCCAACAAACTCCCTGTAGTGTTTCTCTTTCTTTTTCATTTGGTTTACTGTTATTAAGCTCTCACCAACATGAAAGGTTTTCCCTGCATGGGTTAGTAGCTGTGGGAGTTCTGTGAACACTCTGCAAGTAAAATAAGATTTTATTTATAATTAAAACATAAATAAAGAACTAAGAAAGTATTGGAACAACTACAGGGAAATAAACCTCATCAGATTTCCCGATTCTTTTTTTTATTTAAAGTAATCTGAGTTAATCTTATGAATAATATATATTTTTTTCTCTCACTTCAGCCCACCCTTGACACAGTTTTTTCTTGAATGCGGTGGCTTGGTGAGAACAGACAAGAAGCCTGCCCTCTGCAAAAGCTACCAGAAGCTGGTGTCAGACCTGTGGCACAAGAACAGGTTGGGGAATCATCTTCTTTTTTTGTCTTTTTATCTTTTTTCCCCCTTAGTTATCTCTAAATACTGGGTGTGTGTAAAATAAGTCTTTGCAAGCCGCATTTTATGAGTCCAGATGTCATTTATAATACTGCCCCACCCACGGACTGCAAGATGACCACAGTGCGGTAGCTGCTTTGCAGAGCAAGCGTTCTGTAGAAGCTGCTTTCTCACTCTGGAATAGAAGTTATGTGACTGATGTTTTTTTTCCCCCTCGCATTGCAGACCCTCCTATGTGGTTCCAACCAACTTGTTCCAAGGAATCAAAGCCATAAACCCCATGTTTAGAGGGTATTCCCAGCAGGTAGGTTATCATTTGTGATGTAACTGGTGTGAAACATGCAGTCTCCATCCCTTTGATCTTCCCCACATTTTGTCACATTAAAAACAGAATCTTCAAAGTCTTAACAGATATTTGAAGTGTTGAAGCATTGCAAAGTAAACGAGCAGTTTGAAATATAGGCAAATTATAGTTGGTTTCAATATGAAAATATAAACTCTTTGTGCAGCTTTGCTCTGATAATCCTCAAAGAGAATCTGTGTTTCAAGAAGTAACCATATAAAAAAAAACTGCACATAACCCTAAATCAGGGATGTCCAAATTCGGTCCTTGAGGGTTGCTTTTTCTGCAGGTTTTGGACATTTCTCCTCTTCAGCACAGCTGATTTCCACTTATGGATAATTAACAAGCTTTTTCTGTGCTGCAGTATCTGAACCAGACATGTTAAAGAACAAAGCAATGTTTTAAGATGCCTTCCTTCCAGGAGCTAGACACAGGCTAACCTCTCAAGAGCCTACCACAAACTTTAGGAAGTTTTGATTTTGGTGATTTGCTTTTTTTTTCTTCTTCTAAATCCAGTCGCATGCTTTTAGTTGAATCTTTTGCAAGAAATCCCTCTGTAATACATAGGAAATTATTGTTCTAACGTGACAACATCAGAGGAGTATGAATATCTACACCTGTCACTGTAGATTTTACATGTTTGTGTATATATATATATATATATATATATATATATATATATATATATATATATATATATATATATATATATATATATATATATAAGAGATTTTAGAATTAAGTCTTATAGATCTAATTAAATCTTTTCACTATTCTTTGTTTTAGCAACAGGGACCAAAATACATTTCTACTATTGATTTAATAACTAAAAATGGTTATTGTTCACATGATTCTAGAGGTAAAGCTGCACACCTTTACCAATGTATTGAATAAAAAATTGCGTGAAACTAAAGCTCACCATGTCTTCAGCAAGTAATAAAACTGCTCCTTTCCTCCTGGCTTGCCAGAGTTTGTTTGGAAATGTTAGGTGAGGGATATTCATTCGTCACGCCGCGTTGAGCCACAGGGTCCTAAATTAGCATTGCTATGAATACAGATAACATTCCAGCTCCTGAGAGAGGGAAGTTAATTTGGCTTGAAGGAGGAGATTGGATTTCTGAGGTTCGTTAGGTTTGATTACACGTTCACCCGTGTTTGGTTTCGGATTTTGTGATCCAGAATTGTCATGAACACGGAGGAGAAGTGGTCTTGGTGTGTAATTTGAGGCCAGTGTGTCTGGAAAAGCTTCACTCTGTTGGTCAGGATGCAATTTTTCGTGGTACTTTAGGGTTTTCTTTCTGTCAATAAGAGATAATGTCACAGATGAAATCATTATAAAACTGAAAGTCTTTTTTTTTTCTCCATTTGACTGCTAGGATTCCCAAGAATTTCTCCGCTGCTTGATGGATCAACTTCACGAGGAGCTGAAAGAGTCTTTGCCGGAGCCCTTCGACCCGTCCAACAGCATCACCATGGATGACGGCCCAGAGGAGGACAACCACAGCCAGTCAGACAACGACTTCCAGTCCTGCGAATCCTGCGGAAGCAGCGAGAAGGCAGATAACGAAACGCAGGGCAGTAACGTAGTAATGGATTATACCAACGAGGCAGAGATGCGGATTCCTGAGCAGGACGAGATCCAGGCCAACAGGGAGTGGCAGAAGGAGAAGAACATGATCAATGATCTGTACCGCTCCGGGGGGAACGGTATTATGGTGGGAAGCAATGAGGCCGACGTCGACAAAGACGTTGACACCGCCACAGAAACCACACCCATTATCAGTAGCCAAGGAGCTCTCAAGGTCCAAGGCAGAACATCAGGTGATACATTTCACTCCACTCTGTTTTTTTTTACTGCTTATTTATATTTAGCATTACGCAAACATTATCAGTATTTACTCCCTTGACATTTCAGATTAAAACTAACATAAAGGTTTATTTTGAAGGTTTGTTTGACAGATCAATTTAAAGATGCATGATTTTTCTAATAGAAATCCTGTGAATTCAACCCCCAGTTTTTTTGACCACTTTTTTGGCAAAATGGCTCAAGCTTATTCAGACTTGAGGACGTGTTTGTATTCATCAGATTTTAATCCTTGCCACAGATTGAGAGATATGTTCAGGTTTGGGCTTTGACTGGGTGTTTTTAACATACTAATACGCTGTGATTTAAACCATTTTATTGTAGCTCTGGCTGTTTGCTTAGGATTGTCCTGCTAAAGGTCAACTTTCACCCCACTTCACTAAATTGATCTCTATTTGACTTCCTGTTAGTCCAAACCACCTTCTTTGTCCCTCTTGAGGAAAAGCATGCCCACATCTCAATCATCCCATGTGTTAACATTGGGCTGGTGTGTTTTAAAAAAGCCCAGTTTTGGTTTCATCTGAGCAAAGCACCTTCCTCTATACATTCCTAATGCATTGCCTAAAGTTTCATGCTGCTCTATTAGAAGTCTATTCCTGTTGTTCTTTCATATATTCGTGTAGATCCGGACTAATAGTTGTCTTTCAATCTTTCCTGTTGGGCTCTGCAGATTCTTCACTTTTACTGCTCCCCATCTTTTTTCATCTCTATTTATAGATGATGGATTAAACTGCTCTGTTAAATGTAGAAAGCTTATATATAATGCCCAGCTTTTTCACGGTGCTAACTCTGACCTTTCTGCTGTGTTCATTTTCATTAACGCTATGCTCTTGGTTTATTAATGTCCTCTAAGTCATTGCTTAGGCCTCTTTTATACTGAGATTAAATCACAAACAGTGCACTATACTTTTGAAGGTTATCGATTGCACAGGATTTTATTGACAGGTATCAGGGTAAGGGCTGAATACAATTACAGGACATTTTTTTAAAGAAATTGAAAACCATGTGTCCTTTTCCTTCACATAAAAATCCATCAGAGGATGTATATTATGCTTATTTGAAGCCTTTTGAAGTCACCTATTGGCAAATATAAAATCATAATTTTAGAGCTATGATAGTGATGTAGCTTAAGAAATAAATGTTGCTGCCCAGTTCCAAATTAGATGCTAAAAGAGCCACTTTGTCTTGACTTTGAGCAGCACCCAGAGAGCAGGGCTCATAAGGATTACTCAGAGATGGATGAATAAGCAGAATACAAAGTTGTACAAGATTTTAATGAAGGAATTGAGTTATAACATCCATAAAGGCTTAAAACAGTTTGTTTTTGCATGATATTTAAAGGGGAACGCAGTTTTTTTTACATTGGGCCCTTGATTTTACGTTATTACATCATGTTCTACATGTTCTATGTTGTCATACACACTCCGCTTTGTTTAAAAAAAAGAAAATGAATATAAAAAAATATAACCGCTGATGTCTGGGGGACAATGATTTCGTCTACATGTTATGAATGCTGGCGTACCATAAATGATAAATTATAAACAGTTCAGTTTGTGCCTTCAAGTCGTTGCCCATAGGAAGACGTTACTTGGATATAACCTAACGGAATATCTTCAGAACTAATATGGGTGAGTAGAACATGATGTAATAACGTAAAATCAATGGTCCAATGTGAAAAAAACGGAGTTCCCCTTTAACCTTAATATTGTGTTTCTTACTTGACAGAATGTTGCAAACATAGTTTTGCATTGAAAACATGTACAGTCTTAACCATTATTTCTTCTCAATTAGATTGCTTTTCAGATATCCAAATGTCCAACATCACAAGACCTCAAAGCCCAGTTGCCATGGAGGGACATATTCCCAAAATATCCAGCAGTCCTCCTAAAGCCACCTCTGGGTGGATGAGCCTAAACCCTACACACAAGAAAGGTACAAAGCTTCTGTTGCTTAGATTTGATTAGAAACGGTCCCATTGAGAGTTTAAAAAAAGGAAATATCGGGGGGAAAGGATGGCGTGAAGATCCTTGGCAGAACCTGACTGTAAATGAGTATTCTCACATTTCTTCCTCTCTGCTTCTCACAGCTGTCACCACTTTCTCCCCTCCAAAGAACAAACGTCAGAAGAAATACCGCAGCGTCATTTCAGATGTCTTTGATGGGACTATTGTCAGCTCAGTTCAGTGCCTCACCTGTGATCGGGTCAGTGTGGATTTTCTTTTGGTTTTACCCCTTTACCACCTTACAGGCCCCTAATACATTATATGCTGAAAGTGATGAAAAGCGATCATAATTTCAGATGAAAATACAGAAAAACTGTTCCCTTTTTTTTAATGCAACGAATGATACGGGATAATATTAGACACATAACATTTGGAGGAGCTGATTTACCAGGAATATTGCTACTGATTTTTTTCCCTTCATAATGGTGTTCCACCTGTTTCTTTGAGCTGTACAATCTCGATCGGTAAAGGCAGACATCTTTTGTGGGTATTAGCGGCGTTTTCATCCAGTTAAACAATCATGGTTTAGGTTTTTTTTCATCTAAAGGATGAACATTTAAATGAAATCTATGTATAATGTATTTATATAAGATCTTGTAGGAACAGAGCCTAGGATGATGTCCGCATATGTATATGGCTTCTTATTGGTCATCTGTGGTGTCACAGGTGTTACTCTGTTGGTATAATTACTTGAACATTCAGAGCTTTATGCACCGCCCTCTGGCAATGGTTGGGAATGAAATAGAACTTGTTCTTTATCATCTCTGAGCTCAATCAGCAGCTGGCTAACATGAAACTAAAATGAGATTAGACATAATGAATATAATATTAAATGCACACTTTATTTTGATGCAACGTTTTGCAGGTTTTCTGCCACGAGGTTACAACATTTGAGAAATGTATGAGAGGGAATCCAAAAATTTGACCATAGGTGAATCTTTACCATGTGGTTGCAGGTATCCGTGACCCTGGAGAACTTCCAGGATATCTCACTGCCCATTCCAGGGAAAGAGGACCTGGCCAAACTCCACTCGGCATCCCACCAGACCTCCCTGGTGAAAGCCGGCTCCTGTGGGGAAGCCTACGCTCCTCAAGGCTGGATAGCGTTTGTTATGGAGTACATCAAAAGGTCTGTGGAAAACCTGTACACTGGCTCTACTGGTCCAGCATATCATACCTTGGTTACATTCTGTAAACCTGCTGCTAATTGTCCTGTTCCAGCTGGTTCTGGGGTCCGGTGGTTACTCTACAAGACTGCCTTGCTGCTTTCTTTGCTCGGGATGAACTGAAGGGTAGGTCAATTACACGAACCTCTGGCTCATCAAATACAAACCATTCCTGTTTTAATAAATGTTCTTTTGTTCCTAGGAGATAACATGTATAGCTGTGAAAAGTGCAAAAAGTGGGTAGTTTTTGACTTCATTTGCTTTTCCTGAAATAAACCATAGAGTGTTTTTGAAAAAGCTGATTATTTTTTTTTTTTTTTTTTTTTTTTTTTTTTTTTTTTTTTCAGGCTGCGAAACGGAGTCAAATTTTGTAAAATGCAGAATTTGCCAGAGGTAAATACGTTTAACCACCATCCTTATCCATATTTTCAGGAATGTTTTCTCTAAAATGCTTAAGCAGAATCCTGTTTTCTCCAGATTCTGTGTATTCACCTTAAGCGCTTCAGACATGAGCTAATGTACTCCACCAAGATAGGCACCCACGTCTCCTTCCCACTGGAAGGCTTGGACCTGCAGCCTTTCCTGGCCAAAGACAGCTCCGCCCAGACCACCAGCTATGACCTTCTGTCAGTCATCTGTCACCATGGCACTGCCAGCAGTGAGTGGGCACAGTAGCTTGTCTTTCTATGGGACTCTGCGGCGGCTGCCATGTTTTTTGGCACACATTAGCGTACTAGATTTGAAAGCATGCGCATTGAAATTCACACCGACTTGTTATAATTTGTGAACGCTGCTCTCACACTTCCCTGCCTGTCTCCTAATAGGTGGCCACTACATAGCGTACTGTAGGAACGATGTGAACAATCTGTGGTATGAATTCGATGATCAGAGTGTGACTGAGGTGTCTGAGTCCTGCGTCCAGAATGCAGAAGCTTATGTTCTCTTTTACAAGTAAGACATCAGAGTTGAACCTTTCATGCTAACTCTGCTGCTTTGACTTTACTCACATCTGATTAACATGTTTGTGATTCCGCCACAGGAAAAGCAACGAGGACGCAGTAAAAGAACGTAGGAGGGTGTCGGGATTATTGAACATGATGGAGCCCAGCCTTCTGCAGTTCTACGTCTCCCGGCAGTGGCTTAACAAATTCAAGACCTTTGCTGAGCCAGGCCCCATTTCCAATAATGACTTCCTCTGTGTGCATGGAGGTGCGTAAGTCATTTCCTCATTGAAACCTCTCCCCAAACCAGATTTAGAACATCAGTTCAATGCATTGCCCTATTCTCATTGTTAGGCCTGTATATTCCCATGAGTTTCAGACATTTGGTTTTACAGGAAGCATAAAAAAAATGTATGTATAGCAACAACATAACAAATATTTCCTTGTGCAAACGCAGAACCCCTTGATATCAGTTCAGCAAAACTATGATTGCCTCATGGAAAAAGAAGCATTTCCTTTAGTTTCCACTGAAGTTTACAGTTTCTCACCTTGGGAAATGTGCACTTAGATATTTTCTTCTTTATTATTGACCCCATATGATTGATTTGCTTCATGCCTGTTTTAAAGATAAAAAACAATTTCTTTTAAAATGTTGAGCTGATTTTTTTGATAAATGATGATGATTTAAATAATTGGTAACCTAAAAAAAATAATGAGCTCCACAGACGATAATAATTTGAACCCTATGCAGCATTTAAGTTCCTTTAATCAAAATGTTCACTGTCTGAACTTGTCATGGTTATATCCACTGTAAGAAAGCTTTTAAGCATATTTTTCTCCCTCTCCTTTGTCCCAGCATCAGCCTTTTTCCTTTTCTGTTTAAACAGGAATAGCCATAAACAAAGAAGGAGCATATGTTGCAATTTAAAAAAAATAAACTCAAAGTTTCAGTCCTTGCCTATAAAAAGATTTTTACATATAGGGAATGTTCAACATTGCTAAAATGGTTGAGTGTTAAAGGGGAGCTAAGGGGGCATTACTGAAGGACAAGGAAAATAAAACTTTAAACCTTTGGTATTGTGAAAAATGGGGATTATTTTTCAATTCTTCCATCAAAGGATTTTGATGGAAGGACATTGGCCTCTTCCTGACTTGACCGAAACCATCTTATGAACTTATGGGTCATAGAATCTCGTAGAAATTCAGTCCACCTCTCTTTAAGAGAGCCTCAACTTCACTTTTACCCTCTTGAATATTCCAGTCTGCTGTTCATGAACATGTTCGCTTATAAGAACAATCCTCAAAAATAAAACCACCTTCCTTTTGATCTTTTTTTATCCTTATGGGTTTTCATTAGATTTTTATGATATACAATTTTCAGTGAAATTGATTCACTGTGAGTGAAATGTCTGTGGTTTGCTTGTTTCATCAGGTGTGCCACCTAACAAAGCCTCCTACATTGATGACCTGGTGGTAATGCTGCCCCAGAACGTGTGGGACCACCTTTACAGCAGGTAAAAGGCAGTGGGCTGGCTGCGCACGTTTCACACAGCAACGTTAACGTGCGTTTTGTTTAACTAGACCATCTCTTCCTCCACAGGTACGGAGGGGGACCTGCCGTCAACCACCTGTATGTTTGCCACACATGCCAGATTGAGATAGAAAAGCTGGAAAAGCGGCGAAAATCCGAGCTGGACATGTTTGTCAGGGTGAGCACCTCTCTCTTTGAAATGTTGAAACGGTTCCGATAGAGTCTGGCTAAGCTGAGAAAATAAGTTATTTGGGAAAACAGGTGTGAATGATAATGCCTCCAAGTAACCAGAGCTTAATGGGCGTATATAGATGCCTCTTCTGCAGTCTTTGTGTAACCAGTTGATGAGATGAGAAGAGTGAGCCCGATAAAAGCTTTATCATTAATGGATGGAGACAGATGCAGCTTTTAGTGCCTGCTTGGTGTGCTCACTCACACAGAAGCTGCTTCAAGGACAGATAAATGTATTAGGTGTGTGAATTAAAAGGAAAACAACACGATAGAAGAAATAACAGCGAGTTTGTTGTTTCTGAGAAACATGAATTTGGTGCAATGAGTGTCTTCTTATTGGAAAAACTATTTAAGAGAATTAATTAGGTTTTTTTTTTTACATTTCTTCTTGAAATCCTTTTATCCTCAAATATGTTTCATCCCCACCCATCTTTCTCCTCCTTGTCTCCATCACTCACTCCTCCCCCACTTCCTCTCTGCCCCCCCCTCTTTAACTGCTCCCTCCCTGTAGCTGAACAAGGCGTTCCAGGAGGAGGAGTCTCCGGTGGTCATATACTGCATCAGCATGCAGTGGTTTCGCGAGTGGGAGGGCTTTGTCAAAGGAAAAGACAATGGTAAGTGGACTGAAGTCTAGCCCCCCCCTCGCCTCATTTAAATGTCTACTTTAAAAGGTCACATGAAGACTGTGTAAAAACCAATATATGTCGGTCAATAACTCCAGAAAATGTTTAATTGCTAAGTAAATAATTGGTGTAGATGTGGATAAATAACAAGAGAAATTTTGTTGTTTGAGGATCCAATTCATTTAGAAAAAAACTCTCTTTTTCCCCCTCTGTTGATTTTTCATCAAAGAACTTCCCGGGTCCCCTGAGTCGGGACTCTCAGCAAAATGAAGTGTCAGAATAAATCTTATGTTCATGGCTTGCCTCGCTTTGTATTGTCATATCTATTTATAACGAGTTGCATCTGGAACGTTTGAGAAAGTCTTTTTTTCTTTTTTTTTTTCTTCTTCCTTCGCTCTCTGACTTCTGCTACTGTGATATTTATGTTCAGTCAGTAACTAAAAGAGATCCGACTTTGCCTCTTGTAAAATAACAGAAACGTTTGACATTTTAACATTACTACTCTTTGTGTCACCTGCAGTAAGAATACGTCCTGAACAACATTACTGTTGTAGATATCAAATAATAATTTCTGCTGTTCTGTCTTTGAAAGATCCTCCAGGGCCAATCGATAACTCCAAGATAACGATAAACAAGAACGGACATTTGATTCTCAAACAAGGTATGTACAGCTGAAACCCAATATTTATATGACCTCTTCTGTCTGAGACTTTGTATATAAAATCAGATGAAAATACTTTTTGTTTGAGGTGAGTCGCAATGAATAAACTGTTATTTTCTTACATAATTCCCAAATGTTTTTTTCTTTGCTTTCTTTAAACTTAAAAGTTTTATATCACTTGGATTACTGTAAACTATACATTTCTATATCATGGTATTTAATGGCATTATGAGCTTCTGTCATTAAAATGTGGATGTATTTTAACCCTTGTGGGGGAAAAAAATCACAAAGAATAAAAAAATGTATTGAGATGAGAATTTTGGAACATCACAGCTGTAATTCAACCTCCTAATGCATGTAGTTGTCTCATTCATCTATGTACATGTGTAACTGTCAGGGGAATGTCGAGCTATCGTAATGTTCAGAAAAAGGATGAATTCTGTTTTGTCAGAGGGGATTTTATTTTAATGCAAAATGTGTGGGTTAGTTTTAGAACAACAGTTAGAAGACTTTTAAAAGATTCTTGCTGAAGCTAGCATGATGCCATCATTACCACAGTGAAACAAGTCCTCCCATGATTGGTGCTAAAATGTCGCTTATAGAGAAAGCAGCAAGTTGCGACCAACTTTGAGATGGAGGAAGGACAGGTGGACTTCACAACATAAATGTTACCTTAAAGGAGGAATATATATTTGATCAAAATCTTAAGAAATCAACCAGGATGATATAGCTTGGGTAAAAATCTATCTTCAAAGTGGACAATCATCCTGGCATGCTGCCACATTAGTCATACCATGGCTTAAGGACTACAAAGTCAAGTGTTTCAGATAAGCCATAGAAAATGTGTGGGTAGAGCTAAAAAGGTGTGTGCATGTAAGGCGGCCTACAAACCTGACTCAGTTACAGCGATTCTGTCAGAAGGAATGGGTCAACTATTGTTAGCAGCTTATGAAATGATCCTAGAAGTTTAGGCCTGGTATTTGGAAGGTAATCCAAGAATATACTAAAAAAAAAACTATATGTAAATCTGTTAAATAAAGTAAATGAGAAAGATTCCTGAAAAATAATTTTCGTTATATTAATAGCCAAAAATCGATAGGGGGAAAAAATAGAATCAGCAATCTGACATGTATTTTCATCTTATTGCATGCATAATAGTTAAATATGCGAACTTTGCAGGAAATGAAAACAGCTTATAATAACAGCATTTACATGTTAGTGTACCAAATGTAATGTCCCTTTTTTTTCTCACACTCTCCTTGCAGGTGCTGATTCTGGGCAGATCTCTGAAGAGACTTGGAACTTCCTTCACTCCATCTACGGCGGCGGTCCCCTGGTGACGGTCCGACCAAGCGTCAGCCACCAAGAAGCAGAATCCTCGCAGTCTGAAGAGAAGATCGAGGTGGAGACGCGCTCGGTTTAACAAAGCACTTGAGAGCAGACAAAGAAACATTCTCGGAAATAATAATAAAAATAAGCTTTTTATTTTGCACTTTTATTTCTAATGCATTCAATCAAAAGACCTCATCATCATCACTGCTATGTGACAGCCTTTTGACAGAGGGATTTTACATGTCTTAAAAGGCTTGCCATGTTGTAAAATATGTATAAAGCGCTCTTAAATTTCTATTAGCACTGTATATTTCACATGTTGGGATTTTTTTTCCTCAGAAACAAGCATTTAAATTACTGTATGTGCAGCTAAAAAAAAAACTCTGAATGCCATATTTCTTTTGTTTGTCTTGACCAAATGAGCACATAATGTATGTCCATGTGTTGCTAATATCGATGAGTCACATTCACGTGTGCTGTATATATCACGCATAATTCCTCGTAAGAGAATGGCAAGGAAAGAAGAAAAAAATGTGACGATATCCAAAGGTTATGAAGGGACTAACTGCTGTCTCAGGAATGACTTTTGTGTTTTTTTGCACTGTTCTGTAGACATACAAATTTGGCATGCTCTATGCGGATGTCTAGTTTGAAATGAATGTATCAGTAATGATAACATGGTCAAAATTCAGCACTTGATTATCACTAGATAAATGTGATCTGAATGATCAATTGTTATTTTTGCAGGAAATATCTGGCAGGAGTGTAATAAACGCATGCTAAACACGCAAGCACTGATTCATTTAACAGTCACATTAAACTGCATGTAGATGCATAGCTATTTATAAAACATGCAGAATGCACAGGTGTAACATCACATGTGTACAGCTGTAGGAAGCATTGTGTAGTAAGATGAGAATGATCAATCTAATTAAAGGCATTAATTCTGTGTATGGGCATAGTGATGCTTTAAATGCAAGCTAATGGGTCACCTGAATGCTGTATTCCACATTTTATGCAGACGACTAAAATCTATCTTGATTTATTTTGCTGGCTGACACTATTAAAAGTTGATGCAAACATGCCGAACACTGTGTATATTTGATGTCACAGTCTGTGGATAGAGAGTAAGATGATCGTGTTGTGCGTGTCCACACACATTTTTCAATTTTGCAAGACGATAGCTGGAAAGACAGAAAATGTTCACACGATAGTGTTGCTTTTTTAACGAGAGTGGCTGAGTCGGCTCACACACCCCAGACTAGTCGGATGGACAGAAAACATGGCTGCGACCGAGGCAAATTTAAGGAAGTGAGGTATGTGTAATTCTTCAGCTTTAGAAGCCTTTGGCGAGCAAACCCCCCAACAGTATTCTTGTATTAATAAAATAAATTTCAAAACTAGAATTCACGCGCACGCTAGAAATGCGCGTAGCCTCAATTCGTGGTTGCACGTTAAATACATCAGCAAAGTTGTGCGGTGAACAATCAGCTAGCTGCGGCTAGCCTTAGCCGCTAGCCCTGCTACTTTAGCATGGGCGCAGCAGATACCTTATATTAAATTATCATTTACAAGTAACTTTATTGAAATGCTTATGTGTTAGATCTTGTAATTATCGAAACCACTTCCCTATTAATGTGTTAAGTTAGCGGCAACTAAAGTCGACCCTTTAATGAAACTATCTGAAAATTAAGCTAAGCTAACCTTAGCTAACTTGGCTAAGTAGTCGATCCTAACAGAAAAGCAGATTCTAACCCACTCGCGGCACGAAGAGGTTATTTTATTTATTTTTCATCCGCTGCAACACTTTACATGTTGGCGTGTGCGGGTATAAAGTGGTTTATAATGTAACTCGCCGACAGGGCTAACGGTAAGTAAGTTTGTCACGTTTAGCCCGCTAAAGCGACATGCTAGATTAAGTGTGCTTTCCCTGGAAGTTGGACGAGGCTAACGTTTCAAGGGACCAGTCTTTTTGGTATGGCGATAATGTCAGGTTGGATATTTATTCTTCAGATTTCACCTGCTGCAGATTTTTTGGGTTAACGGACCACACGTGTTTGCTGCAACGCCGTCTAGTTTTCCTAAAAGCATCCACACGTCTCCCAACTTTTGTTGGCGTTTGATTAGCTCGGATGTTGGGAATTGAGCGATTCTCATCGGTACGTATGGCAGCTCCATTTCGTGGATTATTCGTTGCCAGTAGGCCTTTTTTAAAGTGTTTAAGTTCAGGTCAGCTAGAGAGACGCATAACTAGCTAACCAGATTTCAGTCAACTAAACTCAGAGGGTTTCCAGTTAAGGGGGTTCTACAACTGTGTGTGTCATTAGATGGGTTAAAAACTTTAATTAGAACAGTGTTTATTTCTCCAGAATATACAAGACTTTAGAGCAAATCTGTCATTCTGGTAATGCAATCAGATCAACACGTGTTACCACAACTGACAGCCAAACAAGCGCTTTATAGGGGAACAGGAAGTATGTTAATTACAACCGCACGTGTCCTACCTAGATAGCAATTACATTTTGTTTTGACGACTTAAATATAGTTTAAAGTAATATTTCATGCGGTAAATTGGATAATTTACAGCCCTGTCATTATATTTGTCATACATTTACTTGTTGGGTTAATTCTGTTAGCCTTACTATAATGAGTTATGACCTAAGTTGGTTTAAAGATTTGATATAGTCACAAAAATCACATGGATCTTATCCTATAATTTCCTGAGTAAAATTCCAAATAATCACTTAGAAAATACATGTTTACCACTCTGTGGATTTTAAGATATGCTTTTATATTAATCTTAACAATATTGATCTTAAAGTAACCATATTTTTCATGTTTCCCCTTAATAGTCAGTAGAGCTCTGTTTTGATGTGAACTCTACCAGAACCCTGACCATCTATCTGGCATTAGAAGTTTTAGCGAAAGATTCTTTGAAGTTTGGGATCTGCCATTTTTGCACTTTTAGTTGTGTCCCTTGTCCAACAAACCTGAATTAAATATTTTTACTGCCTAACTAGCATGCAGTAAAGCTCTACAGATCTATTAATGAGCTGATATTCAAGCCAGATGTGTTGGGTTAGGGTTAGGAGAGACTAATCTCATCATTTCAAGACATCGGCTCTCGAAGACTGGAGTTGGAGACAATTGGCTCAAAGCATCACATTTATCTGATTTGAATGTTTTCTTGTTTTTTCATTATTTTTTAATGTCCTTTTATATTTATTTAAATTAAGTTATGACTTTTCATGGCACCGTGAAGTCTTGGAGGTTGTAATTGGTATCATCTGTCCATATTAATTGATTGGAAAATGTCAGGTACTGTCACAAGAACAAAACTACTATGGTCATGAAAGTTTAGTTTTTATTTAGTTAAAATAACTTTTTTTTTTTTAAACAATAGTTGTTTTCTGTAGATGTTGCACCGGTCGGTTGCGGTTAAGCTGAAAAGTTAACAGATCAGTTTCATCATCATGATGCCAATACGAGATTTTCCCTCTACTACTAGAAAGGCTGTGAATAATTAGTGACAGGGTATTTATTGTTAAAAACTATGACATTAAATAACAACAGGGAAATTGTGGAACTATGAGAAATAGTCTTAAGACAAGGAATCTCTGTGTCTTTGAGGAGAGCGAGAAAAAAATTACATGCAAAAATGTATAAAATATAAAGACTTAACATCATGCTGTCCAGTAACAAGATTATTACTTGATTGGGGTACACTAGATTGGTGCTTTTAAATGCAATGGGTGGTAAAACCTCCCCCTTGGACCCTCCCTAGAGGGATTTACGATTTCTCACCCTTTTACCCCTGACCCGTTTTCATGACTGAGGAAAGGATTTAACATCTTTAGCAGTTGGAAGAACAGAAATCTCATAAGTTTTACTTCACAAAGCCACCATCTGTTACCCAAAAACATTTTGGGTTATGTGTAGGGCTGAAGCAATTAAGCGATAATTGAAGTAATTATCAACTTATTTAGTAATCGGTTAATCGTTAACTGGAGTATAGAGACTGTAAATCATGCCTTTAAATGACAGAGCAACCCACTTAGAGCAGTAATTATACCAAGAATGTATAAAATACATAAACATTTGCATTTTAGATTATAAAAATATTTTTTGTCTGTCAGTAAGCTTTATTCAGAACTCAAGTGGAAAAGTTTGAGTTTCACCTGGTTTAATTTCGTAAAAAGTAACTTTTGGCTATCCGATTATTAATCGATTAATTGAAAAAAATTATCGATAGATTAATGGATTTGCAAAATAATCAATAGTTGCAGCCCTAGTTATGTTTATTCTTCTGAGGAGGTTGCAACTTTCAGAATACAAACTTTACCTGCTATGAATATCCACCGGAGTAATAGATGCTATAATAAAATTATGATTTGTGTATACTTTCTCCTGTCTATGATTGTATTACCAAGGCTGATCTGTGTACATTATGGTCGGTAACTACTTCACACTTGTTAAGATATTTTCTCAACAAATGGTGGAATGTTTAAGTTTTCCATTTCATCTGCAGCTTAGAAGGTGTTTTTTTTTTCTCCCCCAGATCTAAAAATCCTCATCCTTAAAGTCCACAATGCTGTCAGAAATTCAAGTCACTTACACTCTTGATTTTACAACTTTCCGGTCATTACACCTCACTAAGGCATGTCTGACATTTCATTGCACCAGAGCTCAGGTCAGGCAGCCAGATTTACCACGTAATGATAACCTGCTTTGAACAGACTTCGGCCACGTTTCCACCCAACAAATGTCAACATCATTAAACAAAAGTCAACAAAAACATAATTATCAAGACAAAGAAGTGAGAGTAAATGCTAAATATAGTTATTCAACTAAACTGTAATCCTTTTTTGATCAGTTTTCCCTTTTTGTGTCGCCTTTCAAATAAAGTGACTTAATTGGTTTTGTGGCGTTGGGTATAAGGATGAAGCTTCTGTCTGGCTTCCTTTATGCATGAACGAATCACATTAGCTTTGTCAGCTGGACTCTTTAGTGGAGTGTGAGTAATTTGTGCATATGGTAATTCTGGTTCCAGGTCACTATTGTATAAGCTACTTGTAGGAGTAATATGAAATGCATGTGTAGCCGAGCAAGATGTAGACTGGTTACTGCTGTGCTGGCATACTGGTGAAGGGGGAAAAAAAATTCTTGCGTATAGGCAGAAAGCTTCTTTCAATATATTAGTTTTGAGAGAGCTTGGCACGCAGATTGATGGGTTGGGATGTCATATAAATCAGCACCACAGCTTTAATGGCACCATATCATATCCAAATAATTTCTCGGTGGACTAAAAGATGCCTGTTTCTTTTGTAGAATGATGCCCAGTGAGATAATCCCTCAGCAGAAGTCACTTTAATATGACCTTTGCAGGGTATCTTTTTTTAATTGTCCCCTTTTGTTAGATTTATTAGATGGTGTGTGATATAGCGCATACATCATGGACTGTGAATTCTCAGTAAAAACAAAAACAGGTGTTTGTAACAATTGAGATAGATTTTTATTTACTTCTGTAATTAACTCTCTGATAACACATTTACATGCACAAAGCCAGCTTGATTATAGAATATCATGGATAATTATGCAAGGCACATCCTTCATATTTGTGTCTATGTTGTAGAGTTATTTTTGACGAGTTCTCAAAAGCCTCTAGAGTGAACAGCTAAATATCTTGATTATTTCATTACATGAAATCTACCCTGTTGTGATTTTCAATCCAGTTACAACAATCCTTAGAAGGGTTTACCTGTTTTTATTCCTGTTCTCTTTATGAAGTTTTCTGGTCTGTTCATACCATTGTACTGTTCCCAGCAGGATATTGTAGCCAGAGTGGGAGCAGCTATTGAAAGGCTGAGCTTTATCTTGAACTGTGTGGGGAAGCCCATTGTCATGCTTTTGGTACTCTTTCACATTTTTTATGTATTTATTTTTTAGGAAGATCATGCAAAGGTTGTAACTATTTGGCCCCTCTGGAAACTAAGATAATCCGATCTTCTCTAATGACCAACCAAAGGCTGCAGTGTTATATGACCTGAGTTGGAAGGACTTGTGTTGTAGCTTTTCTGACAGATATATCAGTGTCCCTGTAAGCCACATGTATATTACTCTAGATAAGATGTAATATCAGCACAGTGGGTGGGAATGAATGACTTTGCTGCTGTAATGGTGGTTTGTC
Organism: Cyprinodon variegatus; assembly: GCF_000732505.1. Classification (NCBI taxonomy): domain Eukaryota; kingdom Metazoa; phylum Chordata; class Actinopteri; order Cyprinodontiformes; family Cyprinodontidae; genus Cyprinodon; species Cyprinodon variegatus. The sequence goes on along the minus strand of NW_015150998.1, from coordinate 63,943 downwards.
CCTGGAAGGATTGGAGGAGGTGACTTTTAAAAGGAAGTTTCTAGGCAGTGGGCTGCCTAGCACTAGTTTACTGTAGAAACTTGCATGAACATATTGCAGGTGACTAGTAGGGCAGTACAATATTGGGAAAACAGTGGTCTAATTTTAAGAATGGCATGGTATGACTTACGATTAACAAAATAAGTAAACACTATTATGCTGTGTTCACACCGAATGAGTTTTGGGCATCAAAAATGCTTAAACAGCAAAATTTGAATGCTGGTTCAAAAGCTGGTGAAGTTGCTTTGCTTCAACACTCTGGCTGCTCTGCTCTTTGGTTTTTTATCTGCTCTGTTCTGTTGTGTGTAATAATACAGCTTTTGCCCACTGGGTGGTGCCAAGATAGACCAAAACTGAAAGTTCTTTAGAACTAGCCTAGTAAAGTAGCCCCACCCGCAAGCAGTCAAAATCATTTTTGCCTGCAAGTTTCGTCTAGCCTCGATCAATGCCCCTCGCCTTAGAACTGGCGGGCCAATCACAATGCAGAGATGTGTTTTGAATTTCAGGATGCAAAGTGGGAGGGGTTTTAAGTGCGTGACGATAAAGCTGCGCAGCACTGGAGAAAGCCCAACAAGGAAGATTGCAACAACTATTGAACAGTAGCATGCATTGCGGCTAGGGATGGGGATCGAAACCCGGTTCCATCAAGGACCCGGTTCCACTTTTTTCAAAACCCGAAAATCAATAACGTTTGGGCTTATCGATACCACTATCAAGTCTGGTCGTTTTTTTTTTTTTCTCCCGGGGGTCCTGTAACATATTGTGTGTCACTCGAGTCGCGTCACAGCATTTAAATCTAATCAATCCAATCACTGCAGCATGTCCACCAATGTTTTGGAATGAAATTGTAAGCAAACAGATATTAAAAGTAAAAAAAGTGAAGTCTGGCACTTAACTTTGCTCGCGACTCGAGAATGGCTGAACGGAAAAGACTCCTCCTCCTCCAGCTGCTGCCGCCGCACCACAGTGGGGCCCGTCTCCATCATCCACTCAGAGTACCACTGGTAAGCGCGCACACAGACTTTGTAGCTTGTCCGGTCAGTTAAAAATAGTAATTGTGAAATCCTTTCTTGTAATCGGAAGCATACAAGCTAGTTAGCTTGAAAAGTAAATAAAGTTTCAGACGTGCTGCATGATGATGTGTTCAGATTGGCTCAGTAAAACGACAATTAGGTTATCATGATGCGTTCAAGTATAACGTAAAGAAAACAGGAAATTTAGTTTTTGGCGAGAAACATGAGTAATACAGTTGTATATTGCTCTAACTATTTTAGAATATATAATTAAACTACTGATGCCAACATTTATTAAAAATTACATTTAATTTAAAATACAATTATTTATTTGTTAAATATTTTCCTAATCACCAAAAACATGATGAAAAGTGACAGTAGACAATACATTAACCAACAATTGTGAAAATATATTCTAGTTAGTTTTATGTCATTTCGAAGTGGCCTATTACATTAGCCATGTTTATTGAAGGCTAGAAACCTTTTTGTTATGCTCACTTGTTAAGCAATAAAAGCAATACCAGTTCTGTTAAAAAAATTTTGTTGCATCGTCTTTCCACCAAATAACAGAAAAGTATAGATAGTGGTATCGATAAAGACTCGAATCGATAAGGAGTATCGATAAAGGTATCGATATCAATAAATATTAACGATCCCCATCCCTAATTGCGGCAGCAGCAGCTTCCAATGTAGCGCTCCATTGAAAGTTAAAAGTTCTCTTTTCTGTTGCTATTGTTCAATAAAAGTAAGTTTTAATATCATTTGAGGCGAGAATATTATACTTTAAAGTGTTACTATATAGACCGCTGGCTCTGATGGCGATTTTTCACTCAGCTTTGTAATCAGATTTGAAAGGATTAGACTGGGGGTTTTCGTTGAAACGTGAGCAGGAAGAGGCTCTACGCTCATTCATTTTTAATAAGGGCGTATTCGCCCTTTTACCAACAGGCTGTTTGTTTACACTCCCCCACCAGCTTACTGTCGCGCTTACTACGTCACAGTCAGTTGTGCTCATTGGTCAGAGCGTTGGCCAATAGGCACAGACATGGTTTGAAAAACAACGGGTTCTTCTCATCAACAATCTTCCGATGTCTCATTCATCGGGGCCAGCCTAAATTACATATTTAATCTCACATTTAGTCTGGTTTATCAGGCTACCAACTTATTGCATTCCAGTCAATTCTTCACAATATACATTTTGCAATATTTTGCAGCCATACATTTGACAAACCTGTAGCATTTATATAAACATTTTCTTTGAGCTGAGAATTTTGTTCAGTCAACAAGCTTTGTGAAAATAAAGTTGCCTTACACTCAGTCAGATTTAAGAATTTGAAGATCTGACTAGGGCTGGGCGATATGATCTCAAATCACCATCACCATAAATTAGGCAGTTTTACCTCTAACGATAAATGCATGATAAATGCTCTCGCTCTTCTATCAGAAATAAAGACATGTGCAGGAAAAACAACTGATCTATTTATAATCTATCTGTTGAATATATCACATTACATATTACTTTCAATTAAATATTAAAGTTTCAGATTCAAACATTCAACAATGTTTAATTGAACAGGAGAAAAATGTTACCTCTCTTGCAAACATTTCTCCGCAAAGGTAATGGAGCCTTTTGCACATCTTTGAACTCAACAGGGTGGTTGTGCTGTAGGTGGTGGAGGTTGGATGTTTTACTTTGGGTAGTTCCGACAGTTTTTAGACAAACTTTGCATTTCGTGTTCTTTTGCTCGACATCTATGGTGTGATGTTGGTGCCACCGAACTGAGCGTGCGGAGAGAACAATTTAAATATCATTTAAACTTGCACACCCTCGCTCAAAATCAGTCTGCCTCGCGATCAATTCTGTCAACGCGCTCTCGACTTTTCTCTGTGTGCTCAGCTCTTTTTGATATAATTTTGTCTACAGCTGTTTTAGCAATTCTTCATTGGGCTCATCCACCATTCTCTTTGCTTACGTTTCTGACTGGACCGGTGGAGTCGCGTGATTTGACACATACTACAGTGTCTTAAAGGGGAAGGAAATACCAGCCACTACTGCACACAGGCAAATAAGCTAAATTACGTCTTATTTCTTTTACCGACATTGGAAAATTGGCGCCAACTATGGTTGTGAATGACTGTAACGATATATATTCAGTCTATTGCCCAGGCCTAGATCTGACCTTAGGACCCCAACTTCTCTTAATGTGCAGTGCTGAAAGCAAAACACACTTGCCCCCCTACAGGTGGGGATAGTTGGCATAGGGAATATTTTTCTATCAATATTTTCATATTCAACTGAGCTGACGGGTGGCTGTTGCATACATTATTGCCCATTGAATTTCCATAATTGTACCAGCCAGTCTTTTCCTCACTGACACCCAGACCCGCAGTATGTGTTTGATCAAAGCTTTTTACAAATTTTTAGTCTTTTCCTTCGTCTGTCTTACAAGAAAAGACAGACGGACATAGTTCTGTTCTATTTGGACAATGCCAGACTCTTACTTACTATTAATCCATTATGTCACTGCTGTCAGCTGAGCTACCTAGTCGTAGTATTTCAGGTCTGGGAGACTTGCCCTCTCTTAATTTTTTAGGTGAGCACAGCATTTCACTCTAACTCTTGCACTCTAACCTTTAAACATTTCATATTGTCAGCTTGAAAATATTTAAATTCAGTCCAGAATGATTACAGTTTTTCTAGCCGTTTACTTTTTAACTGTTTCTTTTTTCTACCTAATATGCAGGATTCAGCTGAACAAAATAAAACTGCTAAAGGCTTCTTCACTTGATCTGTACCATAGCATTACAGGGTTCCCGTCTGGTCTTAAAAATCTACATTTAAATTTAATATATAATAAAAATTCTTTAAAAATATGACATTTGATGTCATAGGTCCTAAATTTTATGCAGTTCCCCCAGGGTATTTTAAGCTTAGTGTTTATTAGAGACACGTAATTTGAAATCGACATAAGATGTACAGAAAAGTTCCCCGGCTAGACAGCTAAGAAGCTAGCAGCCATTAGGTCCACGCCAGATGAACAGCTACACAGGCTTCACTTTGATCTGCACAGGACCTTACAAGCAGCCAAACTAAGAACAATGGACATTAACATTATTGTACTTTGTGTACCAGGACAACAGAGGGAAGGTGAGGCAGCATTCTGGAGCTTGTGAAGGATTACTGGGAAATCGGTGCAAAAAAACTGTCAGAGAACCAGAACCCAGAAGAGGCTGCCAGCTTTGTAAACATCTTTAATTTTGTAAATAACAAACCACAACAACAAAAAAAGTATTTCTCGGGCTATATATTAAAATGGCTCTTTTAAAAGCCACCTAAAAAGAATCTTAAGAGAATCCCCTTTTGATCCCTGGTAAACATTACTTTCTCCATCTTCAACTTTGATTGAAATAAAAGCTTGTCTCCGCTGCCTCCTTCACTGCACTAGAGCTACACTGTAGCTCACTACAGCCACATCTAGTCCCTCACTGGATTTCATGGTGTTAAAAAAAAAAAAAAAAAAAAGTTCAGATTTTTCTCCTGTGAATTTTGCCTTACTTCATTCGCAGGTAATTTGCAGTGATCAAATTTAAATTAATCCGCCAGAATGGTGCCATTCGCTTCGCTAACTTTGCACCATTCAGTTGTGCTTCTTTCCAGAGCAGCCCTCCTACATAAAAATGACATGGGAATCCTTCGCCCTGTTGCAAAATTTGTGTTCGATGTGAACTCGCCTTCAGACAATTTACTTGTCCTGTGTTTATACACACTTCAACACAGAAATGTGTGTAGGTTGTAACTGACATTCTGTCTAATTTAAATAAATACATTTTCTTCAGTCCCAGGAATGCTCTTTTTGTACCTATGTGCCCATGAAATGGATATTAGATGTTATTCTAAGTTGTCTTAACCTCTTAATATCCACCTCATTTCTGGGAAATTCGCCTATTTTGCATACCCAAATGGAAAAGCAAATAACTGAGGAGCTGTAAGCCCAAATTACATGTGTGATATGTTATTTGAAAGCTAACACCTTGTAGTTTCTGAATATATACATGAGAATTAGGTGAGTAAAACACCGAAGCTGCATCAAGCCCAAGCTGCATCATTTCAAACATGACTAAAAGTTGTTTTATTTTAATTCTCGAAAATAAGTCTTTTTTGAACAGCAGTAATAAAAAGACATGCTTGCTTGTTGTGGCTGCTTTGTCATGCTACATTTCGACATGCTGCTATAATTGTGCTTTGGTGCTTGCTGTGTCCATAAAAATGAATTAGGTGGTTGAATTGTGGAGACTCTAAGCTTTATATTGCTTTATATTATATTGGTAAAAAGTTTACCAGTGTAATCTTCATTCATTCTGAGTTATTATTTGTAAACGCATTAAAACGGGTCGTCAGTGGGGGTTTTACATGGTTCTACATGGGTTTTGAGAGGTTAAATAGTCTTAAACTTAACTTTTGGAAACTTGTAGGAACCCTGTATTAGTTAAGAAGACATTGCTAACAGACTCTGTAAATCCTTGTACACCTGAAGAACTATGCCCCTTTAAAGAAAAACGGGATGAGAAGCTTAAAGTGCAGACCTTCATACTCATGTGCTTAAAAACAATTTACCATGCAAAGATACAGGATGAAAAAGTATATACTGCATTGAGGGACTGACTTTACCAAGACGAGAGAAACTGTGGTGTTTCATTATTTGTAGAACCTGATTATGACTAAATGTATTGGTTTGTGTCTTTCAGGTGCCCACATTCTGCTGCAGAGGAGAGTGCACCAGGATGAGGAGACTGTAGGCACCCGCCATAGTATGGCCGCGTCCCGTTCTTCGCGTGTCACAAGGTCATCAGTGGGGCTCAATGGATTGGATGAAAAGTTTTGTGGTCGAACCCTCAGAAACCGCAGCATCGCCCAGCCAGAGGAGACCTCAGTATCTCCACAACCTAGGGCACGCTCCCCCAAAAAGAAGCTGGAGTCAAGGCAGGAGTCAAAGCAAGATACCAGTAGGGATGCCAAGCAGGAGTCAAAGCAGGATGCAAGGAAAGACTCAAAGCAGGATACCAGTAAGGACTCCAAGCACCAGTCAAAGCACGATACCAATAAGAGTTCAAAACAAGAGTCAAAGCAAGATACCTGTAAGGAGTCTAAACATGAGTCAAATCAGTGTTCCAATAAGGTCTCAAAAGAAGAGTCAAAGCAGGAAACCAGTAAGAAATCCAAGCAAGAGTCAAAGCAGGAAAACAGTAAGGACTTCAAACAAAAGTCTGATGGTAATGAGGAGCCAAGAGAGGAGGCTGTCGAGGAATCTGTGCCGGAGGCCATCAAGGGGTCTGTCGAAGAGTCTATGCCAGAGGCCGTTGAGGAGTCTGTGCCGGAGGTTGTTCATTCTGTGCCGGACGCCGTCGAAGAGTCTATGCCGGATGCCCTCGAGGAGTCAAAGCAGGAGTCAAATGACAATGAACAAGAAATCCAGCAGGACATTGGTGAGGTACTTAATCAAGACTTTGAACTGGAGTCAAAGCTTGCTGCTACACAAGACGCAAGGTCACAAGAGAGTTCCTTGCAAAATAGCCAACAGGACATTTTGAAGAAAAACGAAGCTGACTACTGTGTCGCTGCACTTGATGCTGATCCTTCAACCATCTCTAGGAAGCGAGGTGTGTCCTGCTTGGAAAAAGACCTCAGCCAAGAGAAATCTGAGAACTGTGACACAGGGAAGGAGTGGCAGGATACCTTGCGTCAAATCAAAAGGGCCAAGCAACGCTCTCTCTCTGGAGAGTTTCTGGGACAGGAAGAGGACCAAGGATACCAGAATAGCCAAAGTCAAGTTTCTGTCTCGGAGCCTTGTAAGGATGTAATTTGTGAGAACTCAGCAAGCCAAAACTCTTTTAATACATCATCTGCCTCTTCTATCCTCAGTGTTCAGGAGGGTGAGGTAATTTCACGACAGGTGAAGGAAGATCATTGCATGGATAGTGATGGGCCGGTTTTGCCACATAATTTCCTTAAAGCCTCTAATGGACTCAGAGAAACTGATGCAGAGGAAACTAGCACAGTCACTGAACATCCCAGTGCAACACCCACCTCTGCCACCAGCCTCACATCTCTGCTAAACGGCAGTCAGATGGAGGCTCCCTCATCCCCTGACCCCTCTGTGCCTTTTAGAAACTCTGTACCTAGGCAAATAGAGGTCTCTGACTTAGGAGTATCACCAGCCTCATCTGCACTAACATTCACGGGTGCTGCAGAAGATCCTCTTCCTGAGTTGATAGTAGTTAAAGAGCAGGAGATGGAAGTCGATGTGGTGGGAGACCCTTTGTGTCTGGCTCATGAGGAGCAGGTTACTGTGAGCGAAGGGGATTCAAACGGGCGGTCACCAGCGCAGGAACCTGCTGCTTCCATCTCATGCTCTAATGCGAACATAAACTGTAGTGCAGTAAACAACAGCAACTCAGGAGAAACTACACCCACAGTCACAACACCCCCTTCCCCCACAGACCCAGATTGTAACGCCTCAATGTCCAGCATGCTCCCTTCTTTCACAGATCTCTACGAACACAGATATACCCTACGGACTTCACCTAGGAGAGTTGTGTCTGGTGGGAAAACATCTCCCTCCAAACCCAGTTCTCCTCTGACAGACAATGGTCCCTTTAGGGAAGAGGGGGAGGTGGAGAAAGAATGTCCAACTTTAGAGGAACGTTCTTGTTCAGACTCAATTGGTCCCTCGAGCGAGGAGCCAGTTTCTGTGAATCCTGGTTGCAAAGTAGGTGATAAAGACAGTGGCTTTGCTGAGGACAAAGAAATAGAAAATCGCAAGGAGCTAACACAGAGCCAGGCTGTTGAGGAAGAAGAAGAAGAAGAGGAGGAGGAGGAGGAGGAGGAAGAGGAAGAGGAGGAACCAGACGTGTATTACTTTGAGTCAGACCACCTGGCTCTTAAACACAAAGAGTATGTGAGAGTCCTAAAGGAATATTGGCTGATGTGTTACTAATGCAGCTATCACATGTGCTCGTCATACTATTTTAGTTTCACGCTATTGAATTTTAAGTTAAATGTTTTTTTTCTTCTACTCTAAAACAAATACCAGATGTAGAGGAATATACATCAAAGGCAGCATGTTAAGTTTTTATCTGTAGTTGATAGGACTGCACAACACCAGAGAGAACAGAGGTTGGGTTCTGATTGTTGAATATTGCAATGGCCATATCATTTACTGCTTGCTGACATTTTCTTCCCTACTTGTTTCTTTTAAATTATTGTGGTTTCTCCACCAATCACAGTGGTCTTTTTTTTTTATCTACTTTCATAGAGCTTTATCAATTGTGGGCATAACCCTCAGCAGACACTGTGCTTGAGCTTTATGCACTGCAAAAATGGCTATCTAAAATAAAAAAACAACTAAATCCATTATCTGACAATGCAGCAAGATAATTTTACGCGACATGATTGATTTAAGATTTTAAATGTAGAAATGAGCATGTTGATCACTTGAAATTACAAATATGTCTTAAAACCAAATAAATTATCTAACGCTTCTAAATATTATGTTTATTTTTATCTTTGTAGGAACTAAATGTTTTGCAGTTAGGCAAAGTCAGTTAATTTAAATTTAATTAACAACTCGACTCAACTTTGATTCAGATTATGGTAACCACCTCAGGTAGTCTGCTTCAGAAGCAATGAAAAAAAGCTAATTCGATTGCATTTATAACAGTCTTTTTTTTTTTTTTTAAGAAAAGAGTTACAGCAAGTTATTCAGTCTGTGTTGAATATCTGAAAACCTTTTTTTAACTGGGACATAACCTGGGACTGACTGCTGTTAGATGTCACTGTGTACTTCTTTATTGTGCTGGTGGAGATTCCCAGTCATCCAGGTCATAATCATTCCAAAAAACAATCCACTGGACTTTGTGGACTGGACTTTGGACTTTGAAACAAAGTCCAGTGGATTGTTTTTAATTTTCTTTTTTTTGGAAAACCCTTTAATGTGTTACTGAATAAATGCAGATAAGGAAGCCTGGTGTGAATTTAGGTTGGTATAAAGAGATTACACTCTATTAGCAAATGTTCTGTTCAGCATTCAGCGAGGTGGCTGCATCAGTTGTGAATTCGCCAACCTTTAACACTTTTTTTTTTTTTTTTTTGCTGCTTTTCTATCATCGCATTCTCCCCAACTTTCTCTGGGAGCTTTAGTATCTTGCTCAACAAGATGCTAAATAAAGCTCTGGTTTCAGGTGTGCATCAAGAGCAGGAAGTCCTTTCAATCGGGCTTATACATTACTGACACGCTGGGGTTGAATGCATCATAACTAAATATAGTAACGTACCAAACAGTACCTAAAACAAGCATTTGTCATATTGCAGTTGGAGGTATTCCTGTGGCATTAGTTTATAGTCACTGGCTAGTTCAAATGAGACCAATTTGGATGATGTCCAAAGGTTTTTAGCCGTCTGTTTTTTTTTTTTTCTTCTTCTTTTTTTTAAGCCACGGAAAGATTTTAAATTAACAAGCAAATTTTTATACTTGGTCAATATAACCTGGGTAAATACCAAAAGTTCTCAAATTATTTTATTTATTAAGGGTGAAAGATCAAGAGATTGCTATAACTAGCGTTTAATTTTTAACATCACCTTGATGAGCTTTTGCCATCTGTCTTTAGTAGATTTTAGTATATTTTTTACTTCAGCCATGGAGGGTTTTATAATGAACGGCATGTTTTAGGTCCTACTGTGGTATCTGTGTTGGATTTAAGTCCAGAGTTGGGCTAGGCCACTGTATTTTGAGAACTGTAATCTATCAGAGGTTTTGAGTTGTTTAATATATCCAGATGTCAGTGATAAATCTGCTGTGGGCTTGGCCAGTTTAATGAAGCATTGCTTTCTAAAAGAAAGTCCACTTAAATCACAGCTTATCCAGGATATAATCAGGGAGGAAAGTGTTTATTCACTCAGGCATTAGTTGGTCTGAATAGATTCTTCCTTTATTATAAAACCTTTATTTTCAAACTGCTTTTTAGATTTACTCTGTTTTTCTCCATTATTACCATATTTCAAATGATCTAAAAAATGTTTTAGTTTGACAAAATAAAAGGAAATCCGTAAGAGGAGAAAAATGTCTTGTTACTTTTCTGCATAGTTCTCCAAGTATCATATATTACCAGATTATTATAATAAAGATAACTCTAGGTTTAGTTTACACAAAACAAAGTTTTGTGCTTAAAAACAAATGAAATGAGGGGTAGAATAAACTAATGGGCAGCTTTGACATGCAAATATAGAGTACAATTAAGTTTGAAGCCAACCTGGTTTAGTTAAATCTAGAGAATTTGTTAGTAAGCTATGCCTTTGTTTGTTTTCTTTTTCAAACCCTTTTCATTTTTGTTCTTTTGTTTTGATGACAGAATGTGTAAATAGCCAACAAAGCCTGACCAAATTAAATTTCAAATTGGCTTTGTTGATTGCTTCTGTTATCTTAGGAAGAGGATTTATTATTTGGAGGATGTTTTTGTCAGTATTGTAGACAGTTTTGTTATTTGAACAACATTCAATGTTTATGCTGCCACTCTGGTCCCAGATTGGGATCCTTCCTAACTTCTCTGTGACAGGTCTGCTAATTTATTAGCTCTGTTTTGCGTTTTAGACTAGTTCTTGTAAACATCGCAGATATAAATAGTGGTGATAGATTAGGATTTCACTGGTCTCATTTTGCAAGGTAATTTGATCACGCTTTAGTGCCCCTGCTGAATGAGGAGGATTTTTAAGGCTTGGATCAATGCAGCCTGGAGTCAGTTTTCTGCATGCATGATGTGGTATTTTAGAACTGCTAAATAAACAAGAATGTCACAGATTGGGGTTTGTTGGAACAAGCAGCATCTATTAAGAGCTCTGCCATGCCTTGCTGTCCTACAAATCAGTGATCAAAGATTAAAGTGGAAAAATGTGTGTTGAAGCCAGTTTGTCATCCTGCAGCGTTGTTTGTTATCAGACCACAGGCCCAGTAGGTGGCAATAAAACACCAGACTTGTCCCTGGACATTTTTTTTTTTGGGGGGGGGTGGGGGTCCAGCTGGCTGAAAGACCCAGCCAAGTTCCCCTTAACAGATGCTGAGTCAAGCAGTGATCATACTTTTAATCAGTCTGTAGCACAAAAAAAGAAAATAAAAAAATCTCTGCCTTAAAACCCTCTGTATAATTCTAAGGAACAACCTTACTTAACACCCCTGTCATACATAAATAAGAAATCCTTTTAAAATTGATTTTTACTCCTGTTGCATTCTGTAAATTGATGCCCTCTTGCTATTTGAGCAACGTTAGCTTCTAGTTGTATACAGTTGGATGATAGGCCTGCCCACTCTGAAGGATTTGAGTCAGTACCACACTCAGTCACTGACGCTTCAGTTTGCTGCTCTTCTCTTACCCCAGAGGCTGCAAGGAGAAAGGTCAGACTTGCAGCACTGAAGGCTGCTTAAGTGCGCACAACTTAAAGAGTCTGGAATGCAAAGTGGCATGTGTACAGTACAAGTGCTGTGATTCTGTTTCCTTCCTATAGTTGGTAATCCTGAGTAAAATGACATTTAGGTTATATTTGTATCGATATATTCCTTGCAGAGAAGTGGAAAATGTCAGGAAATCGGCTTCCTTTCAAACGTCTTTTAAGTTCTATGCTGTGTCGTACATGGAATTTGGTCTTAAAGGTTAATGCACTGCTACATCGCAAGCCTCCGGTTAACTAATGTAATCAGTTCCGACATTGCTCTCCAGTCTAACCTTGTTTCCCTGTCTGCCAGTTATCAGAGACTTCTGCAGACCATCGTGGTACTCGAGGCTCAGCGCGCTCAGGCCATTCTTGACCTGGAGACGTTAGCGCGTCACCAGAGAGAGGCTCTCACTGATCCTATCAGCTTTGTGGAGCAGCTGCAGAAACAGGTAAACATAATACACAGCTTTGCAGAGTACCCCTTATCTTCCAATGGATTGATATTTTAAAGATTTAAAACAACCAATATTAGGGTATATTAGCTGGAGTTTTATTGAACACATTGTGGAGTGCAAATCATACAAAAGGTAATTTGGGAGATTATAAACAGTGATAGAGTTAATAAAAATTAAAGCTTTAGTCCTCAAAAACTTAAATATTTTAATATCTTGGGTCTTAAGTTTAAGCTCTTAAAGGTATAGTCGAGGATTTTCTTTTTCCTTGTGGATCATCAAAATAAGTGGTCCTCCTAATTGTCAAACATTCTGGTGATATGTTTACATAAGGCCGTGCTACGTGCTCGTCCCTATTTTCACTTATCGGTAGTGAGTTTGACATAGTGGAGAAATTGCAAATCTTCTTTTGGAAAGTAAGCTTGTATGAGCGATGAAAACAGCAACTTTTAAACAGAGCGTGCACAAGGGGAAATTAGCTTATGTATGCTCTTGCACACGTTTAATAGGCGTTCCCTCTCTGGAGCGGCCTTAGATATGCCTTTCCTCAGCTTGTTCAATGGACTGTTTTATTATTGTTTATCTTTATTATTTTGCAGGATTATTGGCCGGGGCTCCATAATTTTTTTAGTGATGTAGTTATGGCTCAGGACTGGAATCTCAAAAATTGTGAGGTGGATTTCTGCAGAGTTGTCAGGAATAAATCTAATCTCCCAATATACAGCTGGATGTGCAGCACAGACTAAGATATAGCCAAACAGTTCTGCAGCTCTAGCCTCCCAAAAAGGTAGTCCTACTGTTTGTTCACTGAGTACAATTCATGTTAAACTTTTTATAATGATGTAAACAATTTTGTATAATTTTTCTTCCTTATCAGTGATCTAGTACCTTGTCTTTGTCTATCATGTAAATAATAATAATTAAAAAAAACACTGAGTTAAAGATATGTAATGTGAACATACTCAAGGGTTTTGAATTCTTCTACAGGGCATGACATGGTGACAATTACAGCCATAAAAACGGGAATGGCCAGTGTTAGAAAGCAGATAAATGTGGTTCATTGTGCGACTTTATTATGCTGACTTTTTTTTCTTTTTTGCCAATGCTGAAGCCGATGTTAATTGTTTTTTGATTTCTTTCTGTCTCTCTGTCCTTGGAACCTTCAGGCAAATCTGGGTTTGCCGTGTCCCCAGCGGGTTGTGCAGCTCCCTGACATCGCCTGGGAGCAGTACACCTCAGGGCTGGGGGAGTTCGAGAGGGAGTTCTGCGACAAGAAACGAAAAACCCGACAGCTGAAGTTGATCTTTGATAAAGGTGCGCCTGAATTTTAGAATTCATTTTTCTAAGATTGATAGTTTTAAATATAAAGGTTGATCTAATTTGTTGCTTTGCTACAGGTTTGCCTCTGAGACCAAAAAGTCCTGTTGAACCCAAGAAAGAAGGTGAATCCTCAACCGTGTACTCCTCTCTTCCTACAAGTGACGCCCTTGAGAACAGCAGGCAAGCACAGGTACAGAGTTTCCTCAGTCTGGAGAAGTAAGGTCCTTCCTCTCTTGTTTTATTTGCTCTAGCCTAACTTCTTGTCATTCCTTATCTCTCTCCTTTCTTCCTCTTTTGTTCTTTCTATCCTTCCTTTCTTCATTGTTTTTTTTTCCCTTACTTGTCCCCTGTTCCTGGTCTCCTTCCTTCCTTCCAAATATGTCTCCTCTGAGCCTTATGTGTTTTTTGCCCTTCTTTGTTTCTTCACTTTTCTTGCTTTCTTTCTTTTATTCTTCCAATCTTTAATTTTTCCATTTCACCATCTTTTTGAAGGTCTCATGTGTAAATTCTTACCACTGTAATTTTGTTGGTCATGAATTCTAGATCAGGATAAGTATTTTTTTAACATGGATTAAAAGGGTTGAGGAAACTAAAGCATTTATTTTATAGAAGTCAGGAACTTTGAATCAGTTTTCTGTTCATGTTTTTCTAGAACATCATTAGTGCAGATGCAGTGGCAGCAGTTTCTATCTCTGGCTGATGACTCACCAATCTCACATAAGTTGTCTCGCAAATCAGCTGGTTATTACCATTTTACTCCTCTGAGCTCTTCTCGCTCATTCTTACTGCTTTGCTCAGATAAGCTTCAAGGAAATAAGCAATACCTATGGAAATGTGTTTTGCAAACCTCTTTTATTTGTTATGGTGGTGTGTGTATGTGCTCTCCCACAATCATACCTGCAGTAGGGTTTTACTTTTAATTGATTGTTTGAATAACAAGGTGCAGCGCAGCCTGCTCCAAGCTAACTCACGATTATGTCTGCTGCTCTTTTTGTTTATTTTGTGCCAGCACATTTGCTTTCCCCTGGATGACATCCTCTGAATAGTAAAAGGATTTTGTCAGTCAAAGGGAGCTGCTTTTTTTCCCCGCATCCTCCCAGTGACACGTCTCAAGCCACGTCTGACAGCCAGCCTTTCTTTGTCAAACTGAAGGACTCTGAATGCCTGGCAGTCGTATGTTCAGATCCTTTCAGGATGACAGCGCATGCTTTATTTTTGTCTTGTCAGTCTATTAACATGCCTGTCACTGTGTGTTGTTGACAGATGATCAGGGGAAGGATTTGTCACCCAAATAAGCCTGACACCTTTAACCAGCTGTGGACGGTTGAGGAACAGGTTGGTTGAAGGATTTAAAGACCATCTACTCCTTTATTGTTATAATTTTTCTTTGTATTCACTTAAGAACTTGTTTCAATTTGGTGCCTTATAATTTTAAATACATATTTTTTTTATTCTTTGTAGTTTTTGTAAAAAACTCAATTGATTCTTTGCATGATTTCTGCATGTTTTTTAACATTTACAACGATACAGTGCAGTATTCATCTGCACTCTTTTCTTTAACAAAATGGCTCAAGCTCAGCTGGACCACATGAGGAAGTACATCTGGCTACAGCAATGTTCCAGTTTAATCACCTCTTCTAAATTAAATATTATGGAGACTCCCAGTATGGGGCCCTGGCCCCATTTTGGGAATTGATGCAATATTTCACTACTTTTTATGTGTATCAACCTAATACTCCTAATTTAGAATTTTGAAAACCAGGCACCTAGTTTAATATCTTTGTAGAAATGTGATCCTTTGAGTTATTTGAATTCATTATATTATGTATTAAATTAATAAGTTGCACATAAATATACAAACACGATGATATCACTACTGGGGAACAAATGAAGAGGGATTGCTGTTATTATAGAAGTGTTTCAATTTTGGCCGATGCGATTGGCTCATTTTTCCTTTTTGGACAGAAATATTGGATATTAGTTATTTTTGGCAACCCCTATCTTAAGAGAATTAAAAAACAGAAATATTTTTTGTGATGGAAGAATAACGTCTAAGCCTGGCTCTGCAGAACAGGCACAGACCAAATATGTGAAGAGCTTTCACTCTGTGCATAGAAATAATTTAAAGAGCTATAAAAAGGTTCCCAAAAACGAGAGCTGCCGCCTACACCTATTAGGTGTTTAGGACTTTGCTTTGTATCCTTGCTTTATAGTTGGAATTTAATTGGAACAGAAATTTTCCACACACTAAGCAGTGTGAACACAATAAATGAAGGTACAAAAATATAAAAATTCAACAGCAAAACTCCAATGTACAAAAAGCTCCTATCAAAAGAAATGCATGCTAATATATTTATTCTTTAAACAATGAGTCATGATTTCCCTCACGCTAGCAGATGATTGTTGCTTCACATTTTTGCCAATAGACCCAAATAAAATCCCCACAAATGCATTTCATTCCCAGTGAGCCAAAACCCAGAGCCCATTTTACACTTATAAATTAATCGTTTTGTTAAAGGGAAGTTGCACTACAGGCGAAGAGTTTTACAGCTTCTTCCAATATTGTCTTATAATGCCTTCCTTTGGAAGTCTGTATGGATTTTTGAATGTATTTGGTTGGTGATCAGACTTATTTATTTTGATATGCACCTTTTTACAATGAAGTTGCTGGACTGAATAAAAGGTAGTTGAGCAAAAGCTCAACTTTGGGGTTGAGAAGATTAGCGTGTTTCACAAATTAAGCGTTAAACTCCCTGTAAAGTTGAAGAACACAAAGTTAGAGCAAGAAAACCCTTAATCCTTGTAATGCGTTCCAATTAGTGTTTCTTAATTTAATATTCATGTCAATTAATTTAGCAAATTATACCTGCAATCCTTTTTGGTCAAATTTGAATGCCCTTCCAGATATTGTCCTGCAGCATTTTGCTCCTAAAATTGGCTCTACAAGCCTCTTAATCATTAAATGTTTCCAATCTTTGTTAAAGAACACTGTGTCTTTTTGTACGATTGGATTTAAACTGTTTTACAAATTCCCAACAACCACTTGATCATTTTATGTCCCAATCCATAACATCATTTACTCTGGTGAGCATAATGTTAAGGTTACGCATTATTTTTAAAGCTGAATATTGAACTATTTTTACATTTTGAAGAAGATTTCAACTCCTTTTCAAATATGTAAATTAAACAATTATGCATTTCTATTTCCTTTCTTTTCTCTCCGTTTTTTGTGTATTCATTGTTACAGGTTAATATTATGCATGTACTTTTGTTTGTCAGCATCTTTAAAATAAATGGGCTAAAAATAATAAGTGTCTAAAAACCTATTTCCCAAAGGCGTAAAGATTCCTGAGTTTTAACTGAGTGTCTTTTTCCTTCACAGAAAAAACTGGAGCAGCTTCTTGTTAAGTTCCCACCTGAAGAAGTGGAGTCCAAAAGATGGCAGAAGATTGCTGATGAGCTGGGCAACCGGACAGCCAAACAGGTGACACTTACGTTAGACAGGAGGGATACATAAGTGTTTCTGAGCTCAGTTGTCATTTTTTTAAATGAAAATCTGCCGTTACTGTTAAAACAATCAGAAGAGAAACCAAAGTTAAGGCATTTTAAAGCTGCAGCTGCTACTTCCTCTGCTGGAGATGATTAATAAATCTGTTTTCCTCATAAAATATCCCAGGTTGCCAGCAGGGTTCAAAAGTACTTCATCAAACTGACAAAAGCTGGTATCCCTGTGCCTGGAAGAACTCCAAACCTCTGCATGTACACTAAAAAGGTAACTGCCAATCAGCCAACAAACCCTTCAGCTATATGAATTATTACTTGAATAAAGGCTAAGGAGTTCATGTGGTTATAATTTATGGAAGCCCAACTCTTTGTTTTCTCTCCTTGATCTTCTACATCTATACATTTAAGTATATTGGTTTTCAGTTTGTTATCTGACCAAAGCGCTTTGATTTGTATTAAATGTCTATTAAGTGTTTATAGGGAATGCAGGAAGATAGAATTTGGAGTAAAGTTCACAATAACTTTCAGTTCATGGAATAATGTCAATTATCAACAGAATCTATACTAAAGCATGTAGTGAAACTATATTATCTA
>NW_015150998.1:40664-46496 GCF_000732505.1 Cyprinodon variegatus | reverse complement strand
GGGAACAACAACGCAGCAAAACCTAAGAAAAATATATACCTGAGAATACAGCTGTTCTGTCCATCATTTAACATTTTTCTCAACCATTTTCACACCGTAAAGCTCCCTGGGTCTTTGCTCCTCTTCATTCTGGACTTTGTTGTCATTTTAAGCTTATTTTAGTCAAAACTGGATGGGAAAAGGCTTGTTGTTGTTTGCTTGTATTGATTACAGCTTGAGCTCTCGTACAGCCTCTAATCCAATCTAAAAACTTAAATTTTCTATGAACTGTTGTGTAAAACACAGGGTTCCAATAGGTTTTTAAAATCCTGCACAACCTAACTGTGGGATCAATTGAGTATTTAAATGTTTCCACCACATCTAGAAAGTAGTTCAAGGAGAATAAAACATGTTATATTCTATCTTTTAAAAATTATCTGAATTGTCCTAAAATGGAAATCCAAAGCAAAGTGCATACCTAGAAAAACAGTTAAATTTTTGGCTCAAAAGTTCCCTAAAAAAGTTTGTCAGATGATCCTAAAAAAGCTGAATTCATGCTGCAGGACACTAGGAAGCACAGTGGTGTTGGCATCATGATATGGGACATTTCTTGTACTCCAGTTTTGGGCCCATTTAGCAAATAAATAAGCGAACAGCACCTCGGGTTCTACGTTATGTTTCACATTGAAGTTTAAACTTAGTGTTTTTTCAGTTTTTACAGTAAATATTTATAATCATGTTTCTCTCTGGGGGGGGGGAGAGCATGAATGGTTTCTAATGCATTTGGTGAAAAAATCTCCAGCCTTTAATATTTAGCAAACAAACCGTGGTTTGAGGTGTCTGACATTATCATTACATTATTATTATACATTATTATCTGTGTAAAACTGCATAATTTTCCTCAAGATGTAGTTATCGTATCTATGTAACCGTCTCGGATTGTCTTTTAGGCCTCCAGTAAGAGACAGCATCACCTAAACAAGCATCTGTACCGACCATCCACCTTCCTAACCTCCTACGAGCCTCCAGTCTACATGGATGATGAAGAAGAGCGCTCAGCATATTACAGCAGTGTGCAGGACCCGTCTGCTGATGATTCGGTGGGTCAGGAACTCAGCTGCTAGAATATTGTCCTTTAACCTTTTTTTGGTGTCTAGGTTTTCTACACAACTCAGATTTTAAATTTACCTTGCTTATGACTATTTTTCTCTCAATCTTTGCCGCATTATTAGTCTTAATTTAAAGCGCTCCTCTCTGTCCCTTTTTTATCCATCATTTACAAAGAACATACTCATGTCTTGATTTATTCCTATTTCCATCAATGCGTTGCTGGCTGTATTCATTTGTTAGGTGTCTGTATTTCAGAGTTAAGGATTTTACCATCAAAAGGATTTTATAAAGCCATAAATACCCCAACACAGGTTAGCAAAAAAACCCCGCAACATATTCAAAGGCCGACAACTAACCGCCCCTCTCTTCTTAAAGAATTATGCTCTCTAAACTCCCTTATGGTAGCCTCCTTAGGGATTTACACTTTATTTTTTGTTCTTTAACCAGTATTTTCTCTTTTTTTTTTATTATAAAAGCAAAAATCTTAACAAGATTAGACTTAAAAAAGAGGGATTTTAGTAAATGGTTAAACTCAACAGTTATAAAGACAGCCAGAGTTGAAAGTAACCTGTACTGCTTTGTTCTAGTCTTTATATATTGTTTATACATTTTTGCAAATAAAAAAAAAAAGCTAATCATGCATTGAAACCCATAATCACTGAAATCACATAATGACAATAATTAAAATTAAGCTTTTTGTTTTTTTTTTCCCAGCAAAGATGTGAATGAGACAGTTATTCAAAATTACAAGTGAGATAGAAATAAAAATGTATTAAATTAGTCAGATGCCTTTTGGTCATTTTATTTGCACTTTTATCTTATACCAACCTTGACAAAATTATAAAAAAAGAAGAGTGTTACCGTCACTGCTTTCAGTGGAAGTTGGATTTTATGTAGGAGTGTTGTCACACTCGTTCTCAAGGACTGGTAATTCAAATTGGGTTAATTACCTCCTCAGTAGAGCTATAAAGCTGATTAACGACCTAATTTATTTGTTTCGGGTTTGTTGAAGCAGAATAGAGATTAAATAGTTGCAGGGTACTGGCCCTTGAAAACTGGTGTTTAAAGTTTGTGTTTATTGACCTTTCAGCAACCTGAGCTTTCATTTAGTGGCTAACCAACTGCTTCTGTCATACGATTAAGCTTGAATGATTTAAAGTAGTTAAGGTTGCGAGGCCTCATTGGCATCAGCCAAATCCAATCAGTCATTAAAGTAATTTATCTACCAAACGTCTGAATAATGTTGGCATCGACTGTATGTTACAGATAAACTCCTGATGTGTAACAATTAATATACTTGTATATTAATTCCATCCCTATGAATATCCCTGATCATACCATTTTATTAGAGTTGTACACAGTGTACATCAGATTATGTTTTTAATCAATGTTCATTCAGTTTTCAGGCCTTAATTTATCAGATATTTAATGAATCTTTATGAAGGACAAGGATCGTAGAGCGAGGGAGCTCAGATCTGCAGGGCGGCCGGTGTAGGTACCAGATCTGCTCGGGGCCCTCCCACTTCTTATGATGTCAACATATGGCAACTCCACTTGGACAAACTATATTGCACCCGTTTCTTAAGGATCAAATCTCTTTTGGAGTCTCAACATATTATTACCTTTATTTGCTATTGTTTTACATTTAATTGCAGATCTAAAGTAGCCGAAAGTAGAAAACAATCATTGTCAGCCTTGAAGGACATTCACCAAAGTGGCAAAAAAAAAGTCTCCGCTTATTTTTATTGTTTTTATTAAGATCTGAGGGCAGGGGAGGACAAATGGGACATCTTAAAAATGACTTTTGTTGAGATTTTATAGAAAACAAACGGTTGTTGTTGACACAAATTTAAAAGTAGTGTAGCGTAATATGTCTAACTGACTGAGCTAAAAGAGGCTAACCTGCTAGCTACTGATCACAGCTAGCCACAGTGCTACCCAGCTCTCCCCCTTTATATCACGGTCTTGCAGTTACTTTGGAAAAAAAACATAAACAGATTTTTTTCAGTTTTTTCATCGATCAGGTAAAACTTTATTGGTCATTAGACGCGCTAACGCTACAGATGCTCCCGACTCTGCACACTGATGCTGCGTGATGTTATCATTGTCTGGACAACGACAACGTTTTCAATCATGTGGCAACGTTCAGCCAATCATGTAGCGTAACGTCACTGGCATGCACAGGGCCCGAGCAAATCTGACCACCAGAGCAGATCTGGTACCTACACCGGTTCAGATCTGCAGTTAAACTGGTTCAGATCTGCAGTTAAACTGGTTCAGATCTGCAAAGCAGCCTCACCAAACTCTCAGTAACTGCTGTAAAAAATGTAGTTCTGAAAAGCTATTTTCTACTTTTAAGAAAACTTTCAAAAGACAGAGATTTTAAAATCACTTTGCCTCCTCCTAACATGTTATTGATTTTTCCTCCAGCAGACTGATATATTAAATAAACTCTTATGGGGACTTGGGTAATATCCTTGCTAGCTTTACCCTGGTATTTTGTATTAAACCTCATTTAATAGCTTTAAGGTTTTCTACAAAATCACATTGATCCGTCATACTTGTTTCTGAATAAATATTTTATTTAGTATGATTTCCTTTCTATGGACACTTCACAAATATCATCTAGAAAGGTATTGAAAAGTCAGTTTAATGCCTGTAGAGCCCTTGTTCATTTCTGCCTCTCAGATCTATTTAGAATGGAACAAACTAACCACAGTTTCTTTCTCTTGCTGCACTTTGAGATCTTTGCAATCAATGGAATATTCAGATCTGCTTTATTTTACCGCCTGTCGTGGCCATTTTGTTTGTTAAAAATAAACAGGAGTGAGGGTCTGCAAGCTTGGTGTATCTTTCCTATTTGAACTACACAGCTCCTGATGCTCAGTGTTATCAAAGCTCTGACATTTCTTCTGGCCCTTTGATGGCAATAACCTTTAAGTAAAACTGGTTCCCCAAAGCCTGCTGCTAACACAGATGTTTTTTTCTCCCATCACCCTGCTATGCTGTCTTATGTTATATGAGGTTAACCTTCACCTGCTTAGACTTTATTTCAATGTTTAGGGAATAATTTCATGCTTAAAGCTGGTAAGATGGCAGCTTTCTAGCACTACTGTAAAGAAGCTTCAAGTGTGACTACTTTCTGCAGGACTTTCAGATGTAATTTAGTCTCTTTTCCTTTTTTTAAAAACTAAAGCGAGGCTCATTCAGGCAGAAAGTTCAATCTAATTGTAAACATCTTTTTTCTCTTTTTATCCTTTAGATCAAAGACAATATGTACTTGGCACAACTCTGCTGCCTTAACTATAAAACTATGTTCCCATTTAGGTTGTGCGTGTTCAGCAAAGATTAGAACAATCAGAAAACTCATCATCATAATAGGTTTTCAATGTCACATTGAGATGTTTTGTTTGTGCTTCCCCAGCTCTGACTCCTCCTTGCTGTTATTTTTGTTTCAACAATCTCAGGATGAGGAGGGTGTTCCTGTTGAGCTGAGGAACTTACCAGAGTACAAAGAGCTTTTGCAGCTGAAGAGGTTGAAAAAACAGAAGCTCCAGGAGATTCGAGAGGACAACGCCAGGGTGCAGCACATGGGTTATAAGGTGAAGCATTCCCAACACCAAAGGGTGGCGCCGACTTTTAGCACAATATCTTGCTGCATACTGTATGCCATGTCTACAGTACCTGACAGGAATGTTCATAGATATTTTCCCACCCTTCCAAACACAGATTTTCTTTCATTGGGATTTTATGTAATAAACCAAAGGAAATTGCACATGTGGGAAAATTAAGGGAAATGAGAAAAACTATTTAAAAAACAACGTTTTATTTGAAGCCTATTAGGGCACGCAATAAACACAAGGAAGAGAGCTGCATTTCAAATGAGCCAAGAGTAAATATTGCAACGTCAATTGAAATTTTAGGTGGAAGAAATTGATAAGTGTTTTAAGTGGCGGTATCATGCAATGGGCTTCTAAACGGTTCATCTACCAAAATCTGAATATTACATAGAGTAATTTATTTGAAATCTTTTGTTTCTTATCATTTTGATTATTGTGACTTACAGATATTAAAAATCCACAGTTGTGTCTCACAAAATTAGAATACTGTAAAAAACAGTTTATTATTGGAAACTCACACCCTAATATGCTAATTAACTTAGAATACACCCTCGGTTTTCTGAGTCTTTAAATGGTTTCTCTCTTTGGGCCAGAAGCCTACACAATCACGGGAAAGACTTGTGACATGGCAGATGCCCATAGGACAGCCTTAACAGAGGGTTATCAACAAGATGTCTTTGCTGAAGAAGCTGGATGTTCAGAGTGCTGCATTCAAGCAAACTGACAGAAAATTGAGTGGAAGGAAAAGGTGAACGATAGCATTAGAATCCAAAAGTAAATTCAACATCCCTTTAAAGTAAAAAGTAAATTCCACATTGCATTTGGAAATCATGGCAAATGGAAATGTTTGTCCAGTGTTAAGTTTCCACAATCGTTGATAGTTTGAGACGTTATGCCACCTGCTGCTGTTGATCCACCATCAATCCAGCCACCTACTAGGAGATTTCCTGAGCACTTCATGCTATCCTCTGCAGATGCTGTATAGAGATGTTGATTCATTTTCCCTGCAGGACGTGGCACATGTCCACACAGTGAAAGGAACCAGCAAGGGGTTCAATGATCATGGTTTTCCTTCTTATAAAAATTTACTTTTAAAAGCGTTGGCAACGAATTTAATCCTCAA
>NW_015150998.1:0-39833 GCF_000732505.1 Cyprinodon variegatus | reverse complement strand
ATTGATTTTTAAAATAATCGTTAGTTGCAGCCCTACTTCTTATGATTGGCCAACAAACTCCCCTGACCTGAACCCATAGGGAATCTGTAGGTTTTTATTCAAGAGTGATAAGTGACACCAGAACCAACAAGGCAACATCTGGGCTTCCATAACACGGTGCCTCCACACTATGGCGCATTGATGCACTGATTCAGGCATAGAAATGGACATGGTTCTTACAGGCTTGACAACTGTACCTAAAACATCCTTTTTGATTGGTCTAATTCTGACTCTTTGAGGTTTCTTTACTGTAGGACATAATCTTCAGACTTGCAAGAACTAAAAGCTTGGAATAGTTTACTCTGTATAATGAGTCTCTTTAAGATAGCCTTTTCACAATTTATGACATGAGTGCCAAAAATATTGCACTTTCACCCAACATTGTAATTTCCTGAGATGTACAGCACAACACTGGAAGAACATACATTAGATGCTGAAAAACACTTGATTCTGGGGCAAAGGTTCTGTAAAGTACTGACTCTGGGTGGGGGATCAGTGCAGGAGCACAACACACTTTTCAGATTTTAGGGTTTTAGGGATTTGAGGTTTTTTTTTGTTGCAAATGTTAGGGGTGCATTTTTGAAGTAAATTGATTAATAGTAAATATGTAAAAGCAGATGTGGAAAACAAGATGTGTGAAGTAATGCAGAGAAAATATGCAACTATCAAACCTGTTAGTGGTACATCTGTGAGTTCTGGTTAAACCAGATGTCTGAAGCATGCATCACTGGAGCCCCTCTGCTGTGCACCAATTATGTTTGTTAGCATTATGCATAGAGTTTCCACTGCAGATTGGAGCCAATATAATAAAAAGTGGACCAGTTTGAGTTATGTGTATGTACCTAACTTTATAAATAAGAGCAGATGACTATGAATACACAGCACCTCATTAGCAATGTTGGCTACTTTCTAGAAGCCATGGAGAGAAAAAAAAGTAGTTGTATTACTCAGTTAATTGCTTATTAAACTTTCTACTGCGTTGGTTTAATATGGAGAGTGGTCTCCATCCAATACATATCAGGAAATGAATACTTTCAACATTACTGATTTAGTCGGCAGGAACGGACCACATTTAAAAATAAACTTATTAAAGCAAATCGGTCTTGTAAGAAAGACAGGAAATGAAAGGTTAGAGAACTGGACCTTTGTTTTTTTTATGATCAACATATTCCTTTCTTCATTCCAAACCATATGTTAAAAATAGAGGATATTTGACTCTACATAAAGACTAAAAATACTTCTCTGGGTTGTAAATTTGCAGAAATATGTGCTGAAATATTTGGGCCCATTTGTTAAGCAGTAGTTTAACCATCTGTCGTCTTTGTTTTTTTTGTTTCCTTGCATGGCAGTGCGATGTGTGTGGTATGGAGCCCATCCAAGGAGTCCGTTGGCACTGTCAGGACTGTCCACCAGAAAGCTCTGTTGACTTCTGCTCCAACTGCTCAGACTGGTGAGAAATCAGAGGCTTTGTAACTTAGACAGCAGTCCTGTGTTGATTGACCAGGTAGTAACAAGAAAACTGAAATTACCTGGATTGATGAGTAAATAAACAAATTTGAAAGAATCTGGAAATAAAATGTATATATTTTTGAGTCACTAGAGGCCTTTGGGAAAAAATATCTGATAAGGTACAAAATGTTTTTCCTGTGTGCAGAACTGATGATCTGTAAAAACTTTAAACGTCTTCAAAGCACATCAAAGGTTTTTATTTTTCTTAAAGCTTTACAGGCAAATCTATATTGCTAAGTATAAAAATTTTGTTTCCTTTAAGACAATATTAAATCAAATAAACAACTTACGATTCCTGTTTTTCAAATCTCATTATATCATATTACATATATGCTTTTCTTTAATATTATTTTCTTTTAGTGTTTTTAAATAGTTACATTCTTTTTTAAGCTCTTTTTATTTTATTTTTCATTTTTTAAAATTGAATTTACTATTACTTTCATTCTTTAGTATTTATATCTGCATTTAATGAACAAGCCCTTCTAAGATCGTACAGAATATGACTCCAGTCCAGTTTTGCTCTTGGAAAGTGT
This sequence comes from Cyprinodon variegatus, assembly GCF_000732505.1. NCBI lineage: Eukaryota > Metazoa > Chordata > Actinopteri > Cyprinodontiformes > Cyprinodontidae > Cyprinodon > Cyprinodon variegatus. The sequence goes on along the minus strand of NW_015150998.1, from coordinate 37,752 downwards.
AACATTTACAAATTTCAGATGAATCTAGCCAACGTCTTTCATTAATAAGGGTCATGTGTGAAATGTTTTGTGTTATTTTGTCTTCAGACCTACCAATACTTTTATGGTTGATTTATCCTTTCATTTTTTTAATTGTCTTCCAAGCAGTCAGACCTCTGGATGTTATTTCCTGCTGCGATCTCTATTGATATAATTTAACGTTCCACTGAATGTGCTAAAATGATTTTCATTTTAATTCTAGCTGGTTTTTGTTGTCTCATAATTTATAAATCCCCCTTTTTTTTCTCTCAGCTTATTGAAGACAGAGACCCATAAACCTAACCACCACTTGGAACCGGTCTATCAGGCAGACACCTTTCTGGACAGAGACTACTGCCTGCCGCAGAGTGCAGGCTACAACTATCTGGACCCTAATTACTTCCCAGCTAATAGATGACAGGGTCCCAAGCACCCATAGCTCCAAACTCTTTCTCTCTCTGTCTCTTTTTCTCTCTCTATCTCTCTCTCCCCTCTTTACAGGCCGCTCTGTGCACGGCTCCATCCTCTAAGCCCCGACCTCAGCTCTGATGCTGGTGGAGTGTGCCCAGCAACACCTTGGCCAGGTTAATCAGAAACTGAAAATAAAAACAAGAACGCAGAAGGCACACAACATTCCTGAACTCCTCGACTCCAGTTGATCTGTCCCAGTTCCCCGTTTTCTCCTCCATGCTGCTTTCGAACTGGAAAATCCTCAGTTGGTGTGGTGAAGCGCCGTTTAATGGATACAGCAGCCGTGCCGAACTGTCAGAAGAGACATGCATGTGGGCTCCTTGTTCCCCCAGAATGAAGAATCCTTTAAAAAGGTTTAAAAACTCTGAGCATCATCTGACTGTCAGGATTTCTGCACACCTCACTGTGTTTCATCATGGACTCATCCGTTCCACTGCCCTAAACCCTTCCCACCTTCATCCATTTTTCTTTTGCTCTCTCCACTAAAACACGTCAAACTAGGAAACACTACAGCATGGAGAGCTTTTTATGTTTTTTTTTTCCTTTGAAGGCAGGTGAATGAGAAGGTGTTAAAACCACAAAGCCGTTTTTTGTTTTTTTTCCTCCTCCTCCTTCATCCTGTGCCGTTGTTGATCATGTTGAGTGTTTAAGTATATGGTGACAAGTGAAAAGTAGCCACCGCTAGTTGCTGTGTGCCATTTAAAAATAAAAAAATATTTTTTTTTTCTTCCCCTTCAGGCAGAGGGAGAAACTTTGAAAGCTAAACACAATTTCTCCATCACTATTGTTATCGAATCCCCCTCATTATGCCTCTAGATCTCTAATTTTTGCCACCCACTTTAAAAGGTCCATCTAAGAAGATTGTATTTTTATTAATCTATTTAAAACATGAATAATTGAAGTAGTGGTTGGAGCGACCCACAGAGTTTTATATACATAGATTTTGTTGTGCTTGAGTAGACGCCATTTTGTATGGTTTTTGTCTTCTTTCCCTCACCACCTTTCCCCTGCTTCAGTATCTGTGTATAACAGTATGTTCTTATGTAAAAAAAAATAAAATAAAAATAATGTTAAAAAATTGCTAGAGGAGAACTGTGGAAATAAAAGTATGTGGAAAAATGTTTATACATCTGTGCTCTTTTATTGCAAAAAGTGGTTTTTGGCTTGAGAGAGAATGGAGGTCAAATTAAACATCACGAAAATATTCATCCCTATGGAGTGTTTATTTCTTAATTACAGGAAGGGGGCTTTTTTTTCTCAGCGATAACATTCACAATGGAGAGGGGCTGCTTCCAACCAGCAGGACTTGTGATTTCTATTGCAGAAATGAGGCAAAATACCACTTTATATAATTTGGAAAGAATGGCATTATGAAATAGTTAAATCTGAAAGTTTTTATCAGTTATATAGGCCCTTTAAATATTTCTGCTCATGCAACTAAATCGACAATAATTGCCTTCGTCCTGGACAAGGGATACATCCGCCATACATGCAACATAAAAAGATAGAAATCCAATATTTTTCCACAGTATCAGCATTCAGCCATCTTTTCATATTCTACTAATACACAACCAGACAGGTTCAAGGCTTTTTATCATCCCCAAAACATCAATGCATCGATTCAAATACCACTAAGAGAGGGTTCTCAGAGGCCTCCTGTGTTCCAGCCCATATCACTGTCTTAAATTGCGAATGGGATTGATGGACAGGGAATAAATCATGATTTTGTTTTATATCAGTTGTCTTTGCACAACAGAGCCCTGTAGCACCTTCCTGACTTCAACAGCGTATTCAAAGTTCAAAAGAAGTAGAGTCCAGCACCATGCCTGCTTGCCTAATCATTACCTGAGGTGACTTGAGGGCCTGCAGGATTTTGTCTGCAGTCTAAACAAGAGTGTTTATCAGAGATTAAGATTTAACAGTTGAATTTACAAGCCAGCTGGTTATGTCTTATTAATTGATGGCTCTATATTACTTTTTAGTGAAATGATGTTCATATCCATAAAAATATTGCTTCATCTTACAATTATGCAGGAATAGAAAGAGAAATGTATGTTTTTAGAGTTTTTATGCGGTGTGTCTATGATGTGCCCATATGTTTTATGGGCAAAACTTAATCAGTCAAGTCATTTTAATAAAGTCTGCACACATGGATCTGATCAAGAACCTAGAATCTTTGACATTAGGAAATCATAATGAAATCCTGCAGAGACTTCTGGCTTAGAAAGCAAACAGAAAATTCAGATGGAACATTAAGAACACTTGTAGAAAATATAAAACATCTTTAGAAGAATGAAGTCATGTTAACTAATGTTCATAATATTCATAGGGATGATTGACAGCAGGAATGTGGCATGTGAATAAAGAGCAGCTTGTTTTGGATTTAACATTTCTGGATCGAAGTGCATTGAACAGGTAAGCCCATATCTAGAGGTAGAGGACATCCTGCAATCATGTCCGGTCCTCAGTGCCTATGCTTGCTCTCCTGTGTTGTCTAGCTCCTGTACCACACCGACAAGCTGAGTTGCTTTTATTTTTAAATCCTTTTTGGTCAGTCAGTAAGAAATGCTTAGCATCCTTCCATCCGGCTCCTTCTTTAGTTCAGGTTTAATCTAAAATGTCCTACGTCACTACCAGGACACTTTTTAGAGGACAGTTTCATCCACTTTTAGTAGATTTGGTCTCCCCAGGTGGAATGAAAAAAAAAAAAAAATCTTTCTGCTGTGGAAACACTAGTTTTTTAACACTAACATAACTTTAAAGAGAATTATTGCATAAACTGAAATTCATATAAAAAAAAATCAATTCATAGCAACTTAGTTGTTTATAACATTGTACCATCAGAATTAAAGGTTATTTTAGTGAATTGTAATTTTTTCAATGCAGGCCTTTAGACCAAACTTTAGTCAGTGTTAATTTTGCATGTATGACAATCCATGCAAGTAAAAAAAAGTTGATTTTTGGGCATATATATATATATATATATGTATATATATATAAACCCTTTAATAGGTCAGCATCTGTCAGGTCCAAGTCTACAAGGTAAAATACAGAGTCAGGTTGCAGTATAGAAATGATTAGGGATCTAATGGTTTACAAAATAAATTCTTCAGACTGATCTTTTTCAGCATTTTTTTTATAGAATTCTGGACAATTTTAAGTCTTATTTGTTATTTATTTGCAGTTTTCACAAATGACACAAATTGGCTTCCGATTTCTGGCCACTACTTATGTGGAACATAGACTAAATGCCTGATTGGTCAAATACGGAAGGGATTATCCTACAGTAAGCCAGGGTCCACCAAAGCCTTCCCCATGGCACCAAGGGCCCCTCAAAGACCACATGGAGTTCCCTCTGCGTCTTCTGAAAACACCCAAACTCACCAGTGGGCTAAGTTTGACATTTTTACCCTTCTTTTTGAATTAAATTTGCATTTATAGAATTTTTAAATGGAAAAATGCTGACTCCTCCTGTCATAGGTCAGTATGGGTAACCCTTCCTTGTACCAATGAAGCAGCTACCAGGACCCCTGTCCTAAGCCAAAGTGTCCCTTCTCTAATACACTTGAACCCAACAGCAGAATCTCCTCTTCAGCATGAGTCATGCAGCTCTGCAAACACCTGCTAATGAACCCTTCATTTGGTTCAGGTGTGTTTGACACAGGCTGCATCTAAAGGTTTTAGGATAGAAGTTTCAGTCTCTATCCTAAATGATGCAGAATTTTAACCATATGCAGACAGTGAAAACAAGTTATTAAAACATTTAAATTCCTATGAGGCAGTTTAGCTTTAGATTATTTAAATCTAGTGTATCTATATCTTCAAGAACAAACTCAAAGGATTTCTCTACATCTTTTTACCTCATAGTCTTCATTGACCTAAAGGTAAGAAACAGGCAACCAAACAAAGCACTTCATTGGGCTCTGTGGTGCAGTGCACTGGACTTCCAGGCAAAGGGTTTAATTTAAAGATTGTCGGTCCGGGGCGTGCTTTAGTGGCACAGTGGTTAGTGAACACGACCCATGTATGGAGGCCTTAGTCCTCGACGCAGGCGACCCGGGTTGGAATCCGGCCTGTGGTCCTTTCCAGCATTTCTCACCCCCTCTCTCATACCTCCTTTCCTGTCAGCCTACTGTCCATGAAACAGCCACTAGTACAGTTAAAAAAAAAAGGTTGTTGTTCCAAGTCCCATCAGAGTTGTACTTTTTGGGATTTCTTCTTTGTCATATACATAATGATGAAAATAAATTATAGGAAACCTGGTTACTTGTCATGTATTTGGGTAAAGCATAGTGCACAGGGGTCTGAAACCTGTGGCTCTTAAGACCTTCTGGTACCAGTTATGTCTTAGTTCCTTTTGTTTTTTTTCATGCATCAGGTTAGAAAATAGGTACTTTTTCTTTACATCATTTTCTGCAAATATTCACATCCTATCATAGAAAAATCTGGTTTTATGTCTTTAAGGAACAACTGAGGTCCTTTAATTATGATACATTTCTTTTGGCAGATATTCATCCAAAAATGTATCTATTTTTCTATCATTTTTTAAGTCATCAATCCTTGTGGCTCTTGTTGATTTTTTTATTTTTACAGCTGAACTGAGGGAAAAAAATTGTCTGAGGATTTTAAAGGTTGTTTGACCCCCGATTTAGTGTATTTCTATATATTTGAAAGTTTCAGCTTCGTCCTATCATATGTAATTATCCAGACAAAACTGACGTTTGACTAAACATTGCTCAACATTTGTTTTGCTGTGTATTCTGTCAGTAAGAGGACAACAAAACAAAAACGATCTGATTGAACTAACATTTGATGTGGCAAATCAAAGGCAATGAATTAACATTTAACATAAATCTGTGTAAAATCACTTTTTACTCCATTATCTTTTCCATACGTACCAATGAAAAAAATAAAAGTAGGAAATCTGAAGGTTTAAATATTGAGTTTGTACATTTTATAACAAAAAAATCTTTAAAAAAAAGGCACAAACTGTTTAATGTTTAACTGTAGAAACATCTAGAGATATAAAAAAAGAAATTCCAAAATCTTTGTATCCAGCTTAAAGTGGAAGTAGGGTGATGGAGACTATTTTTCTGTGTTAATGACTCCTTTATCCTTGTTTAACTGGGACTCTGACTCTTCCAGGGCTGCACTGGGAATATCTTCACATGCTTTTTCTGCTGTCATCTTCTCACCAGCAGATGGAGCTGCCACATCATGACACTAGAGGAGGCACACCAAACACTCAGAAATACTCCATTAAACAAATGCATTGGCTTTATTGGAATGTCAGATACCACTCAAACAAAAATCAGTACAATGAGCTTTTAAAACATACAAATGCGGTAATCCTAATACTCTTAAAGCGCCGCTGCTTTTTATTTAATGCTAGAAAGGCAGTTTTAAGCTTTAAACTGTTAGAGCTGCATGCTTGTTACGATACAAAGCAAAGTGCTGAGCACGGGGATGGAAACACGCTGACGTTTCGTCTGTCTTGCTTTGCCTTTGGTGGAAACGTCCGGCGTGCTCTCAGTGGCAGCAGGGAAAGCTGTTTTATCTGTACAGTTGAGCCTCGTTCAGTTGGCAGCATAAACTGAGGTTAATGTAAGATCTGGGGTGGGGCCAAGCAAAATGAAGTGGATAGGGTTTAACTGACTGCAGGTGAGGCATGCATACCACATAAGTTCAATAAGCTGGTGCAGGTGTGAGGGAGTTGTGGAGGTAATGGAAAGGGGTGGGGCTTCTTCAACGGTGGGGCTGGTGAGCATCAGGGTGGAAATGATGAGAATTAGTAGGTGGCAGATGACTCTAAGGCTCGGCAGATCTGGGCAAACACCTCATGTGGCGAACGCTCGGCGTCGATCTGCAGACAGAGACAAACAGAAGCCTATCAGTGTCTCTACAGAGGGCTCAGGACAACGATTATAGCTGCAGCGCTTAGAACTGGTGGCCTCAATACCAGTCGTGGCATTTAAATACTTGCACACACGCATGCATACACCTTTCCGATGTGGCATTTGAAACATTCAGCTCATTTATAGAGCAGCGGCTCATCTGCAAACAGAAGGTCTGGGATTTCTGATTTGCCCTCATGTTACTGGGAACATCAGGGAGGTTTGTGAAGCCGGCAGTGAGTCAGGCATTGCCTTTAAGGTCAGCGCTGACTTTTAAAGTAGCAATAATATCCCCAATTATCCAACTGTGGTGTGGAGATGATAGAGAACGGCTTATATGTTGGATATATATATATATATATATATATATATATATATATATATATATATGAAGAAAGTCGAAAGCTAGAAATGAATGCCATTAGAAATAAAGCTTTGGTGAAGGAGAACAGGAAGGCAACACAGTGTAAGTCCCACTATAACCAGTAGGTGGTGACTGCCAGGTAATAAAACCATATTGGGAAGAGTTCCACAAACACTGAAAATATATTCAATGTAAAAATTCCATTCAAATGTGAAACGTTGTACTTGGGCAACTTATATTTAGAATAAGGAGTAAAACTGCAGGCTGCTCAGTGGCGCAGTGAGTAGCACTGCTGCCTTGCAGCAAGAAGGTTCTGGGTTCAGTTCCTGGCCAAGGGTCATGCGTGTGTTTTCTCCGGGTACTCCGGCTTCCTCCAACAGTTCAAAAACATGACTGTTAGGTTAATTGGCTTCACTGCAAAAAATCTAAATCTAGATAAGTCATTTTTTTTCTTAAAATAGGTGCATTTGTTCTTGAATTGATGAGGTAAAAGAGACATTTTGCCAATGGAACAAGACCATTTACACTTAAAATAAGAAAACACAATTGCATTGTCTTATTTCAAGTGCATATTATCTAATTATCTTATTTTAAGAGTAAAAATACTCATTCCATTTGCAACCTATCTCATTAACCTGCTCAAATTAAGGATAAATACACTTAATTTAAGAAATTTTTACTTATTTCTAGATCGTTTTTGCAGTGTTCTCTAAATTCTCTTTAGGTGTGTGTGTGCGTGAATGGTTGTATGTCCTGTTTGTCTCTGTGTTGCCCTGTGATGGACTGGCAACCTGTCCAGGGTGTACCCCGCCTCTCGCCCATTGACTGCTGGAGATAGGCACCAGCACCACTCGCAACCCCACTTGGGATTAAGCGTGTTAGAAAATGGATGGAATAAAACTGCTGGTCTTTACTACTGGCAGCCATCACAAGGAAATGGCTAAAACCAGATCCACCCACAATCGATGAACTGATTGAAATTTTTCACCAGATTTATGCCATGGAAAAGATTTTTTTCCCCTCCAAGTTGAAAAGGGCAAATTTGATAAGATCTGGACCAAATGGACAGAGTATATAAAACAATTAGATCCGACTTCATTTGATTGTTCTTGTGAATTATGTGTCCTGCTCTTTTATGTTGTTGTGGTTTTTATTGCTCCAGGTGGTGCAATCCCAATTATTGTTCAATTCTGTTCATTTTTGTTACCGTTCAAAACTAAAATTAGCAATAGTCTGTAAAAGAAAATACAAGAAAAGCAGTATGAACCAAATTGCTTGGACCTTAAATGAGTAAAACTTTAATTATAATAATAATAATAATAATAATACATTTTATTTAAAAAGGCGCCTTTCTGGACACTCAAGGTCACCGTACAAAAACATAAAAAGTGTCAGAAAAAATAAAAATACTAATTATAAAGACATTTACAAACATTTAAAAAATACAGAGGCTGTGACAGTGAAATTGATATTTTTAAAGAGAATAAGCAATCTTGAACAGATGGGTTTTGAGTTGCATTTTAAAACGGAGAATTGAGTCCGTATTTCGAAGTTGGGGTGGTAGAGAGTTAATAGAGAGTAATTAATGAATGTGATGGAAATCTGTCTATCTAAATAACAAAATAATTACAAAAAACAGTCGGTGGCGACTCTTCTGTCTGTGCAAAAAACTGACCTCAGTAGCATTTCTAATAAAGTAGAATATCCCCCTTTATTCTTCATCCACAAACAGATTTCCTTTCATAAAATTAATGGTTTAAAGTTTTAGCTTCACAAAAGATATCCATATAAACCTTCTACTTTAAGTCAATGGTATTTATGCCCTGTCAAGATAGATCTGAGAAAATGTAAAATTCGTTAAAGATTTCCATTAAACATTTATGTCAAACTTAAGTCCCTCAGGGCTGGTGTTCTCCAGCTTTTCTGTGTTCATCTGCCTCAACACGACTGAATGATATTATTAGATGATTAGCAGATGTGCTGGGCCAAGGAATCCACTAACAGTTTCAGGGCACTGCGACTAAAAGGAATGGAGTGTGGTATGTTAGCTTTAAGGAATAACTTTCTAACTAAAAAAATTGATAGCCTAAATTGGGTTTGCTGCTGTATTGGTTGGATAGCTGCCTCTTTTTGCTCTCACAAACGGAAACAAAACACCAATCTGTAAACATAAGGAACTCTTCAGATACACCCATCTACCTTGCAATCTTGATCTGAATAAAATCTAAAATTTAATTAGGTTTGTAACTCTGGGTGTGTTATTTTTTTTTTTAACCCCAAACGATAGGCTGTCAGTATCTTGGAATAAATGTAATAAACAGCCAAATGTATTTATTTTATTTAATCAAAACCCTTAAAACAGTTTACTGAAATATTAATGAATGTTTGATAAGCGGAATAAAATACCAGTATTGGCCATTATTGGAATGGATCAGCTGATGCAGAAATAAGCCATCGTGTTGGAACAAAACAGTTTTAAATAGCACATATTGGATTTTAAGTGGAGAAACAAGGAATTGAACCCTCAACCTGGCTTACCGTTTGGAGCAGGGTTTTGCGTTCATAGTAAGCTATGACGGCCTGGACATCGCTGCAGAAGTTCTGGGCCCTCTTCTGCAGGGCGTTCTCCCTGTCGGAGGAGGAGGAGGATCTCCTGCGGTTCTGCATCCTGCTGGACATGGTCTCTGGAGAACAGCTCAGCAGGACCACGGCACTCGGTTCCCCCATCTGATCCCACAGCAGAGCACAAAGCTGAAAACATCTCAGTGGATCTGTACAGCGAATGCTCAGCTTGTTTCATATAACAATACCTCGTTGTGAACATCTTATTTCTATCAGGTTTCTTATTCTTATAAAAATATTAGAATATCTTGTATTCACAGCTTTGGGTCTGACTGTGCTGTAAGGCTGAATCATTCGCTTTCCTTCTTTTTGGTCCAATATATAACTTGCGTCTGACTTTCCTATCTTTTATTGATGTTTCTGACCACATGTCAGTGTGTGCACCGCCTTGCCTTGGCCTCGTACTCCTCCGCCTGCCTCAGGTCTCTGGGGAAGCCACTGACAACCAGACCCTTTCCCTGTCGCATGGACGACACCACTGCGTCAAACAGCAGCTCCATCAGTGTCTCCTGGACATAAAACATGAAAAAATGTTTCATCATAAGATGAGTTCATTACACCTTTACATCTATATGTTTGTAGTTTGTTTGATGGAATACATGTATTTTAACCGAATGCTGCATATATTTTGAACAAACATATGCAATCAATACAATTTAACAGCAAAAAATTGTCCTGAATATAAGATTTTCGTTTCACTTTCCTAGTAAATTGGAGGTAATTCTAAGTAAAGAATGGAGCAAAAAACATAATTAATCATCGTTTGATATATTAAGTGAACCTAAGAGCCACAAGCTGGTCTGGAAATCTCAGATATAGAATATGAAAACAGTGATCATATCTCAATACACCTGAAGCTGAAAGTGCAGAAATCTCATTTTTAACATCAAAATGTAGAAATTAAAAAATAAAACTGGTCCAAGGGACCTATCATTTGCAGTTCTTTTTGTCATATCATTTATTTCATAATAACATATATTATCATAAATTAATTTAATACTTATTTAGTATTTAGCATTGGCTTTGATTATTTAAGAACTATTTTTCCTCTTACAATGACTTCATTGATATTTTGTCACACTATGTAAGAAAGTTTGAAAACCACTGCCCAACAACGTAGGACTCCTCACTTTATTCCTTTATTCCCAATTTCAGCCTTCTGACACAGTAAGTTCCTTTCCTTGTTGTTATCTGGGGTACAGTTGTTTCTGTCATGATCCATATTTCTAGATCACTCACAGTTCAGTATATATATATATATATATATATATATATATATATATATATATATATCCTGTACATGTTATATATAAGATATATATTCTAGATCTATCCAAAATATAGAACTTTATCTTGCTCCATTACAAGAGAATGGCACAAAATACTTTGAAAAGCTATCTGGAAAAAATCAGTTGATAAAAGCCTAATATATGCTGTAATTAGCAAAAAGTAGGGATGTTCCAATAAAACTTGTATGTTTCTGATACGATACCAATATTGTAGCTTTGATCGTTAACCAATACCAATATTGATCTGATATATCAGCACTAATCAGACGTATTTTTATCACTTTTTTTTTTTAGTGCAACATGTCAGAAAAGGCTTAAAGTAATATTACTGTAGTTGAAAATAAGATTCAACAACATTGGGTATGAGAATTACAGACCCATTTGTTATAAACCAATGTGCTATATAAGCTCCTTCACCGGACTTTTCTCCAAAACCATTTCTGACATAAACTCTAAACACATATGAGTAGAAGCAGAGTTTTCGTATCAGCTTGGTAATATCAAAGCTTTTAGATATATTATTACCACATTAGCATCATTGAATTTGATGCTTTTGGATGTGGCTCAACTGTGTTTTTCTGTCAGAAAGTAATTATAATATACACATATAAATGTTTGGTTTGATTAAGATGTCTGAGCTTCTTTTCAGCCTTCAGTTCAACTGGTGGCTGAGATTTATGTGACAAACTCACCATTTCAGCAGTTGACCCTGATCGGCAGAGTAAGCATTAGTCTCCAGGTCCCCAGTCAAAATGCTTCAAATCATGAGCTTCATAGAATAAGTCAACTCTCCTGGTACAAGTAGTGATTTTTCTTTTTCTAACTCCCAGGAGAGCCAGACATGATGATTTTATCTTACCACAAAATAAAACCCCTAAACTTTGGCAGAGGGAGATTTCTGTGATCTATTCAGCCATAAAACCTTGAGAGGTGCCCTTTGGTAATCCCACTGTGGGATTATTAATCTGTCTTTTAGATTTCAGCTTTTCCTCCTCTCTAATGTCTCAATCTGTATGTGTGTATAAAAGAAAGCATAGTGCAGTTCTCATGTTGGAAAACACACGGGACATGGCTTTAATGTGCCGTAAGAAGCTTAAGCTTTAAAGCGTTCAGCATTTTCCTCCAAGTTGATAAATCAAATTAATCTGGGCGTGGGAGGTTTTTCTATGACCTGTAAAACAGTTCAGGGCAGCAACTGTTTATGCTGTCCACAGGCGTGATTAATGTTTGGTCTTAAAATTGACAGAGAGAGATGCTGGGAAAGACAAACGGCTCCTTTGTTATATATCATTTCATTGTATTAATTTATATTATAAACATAGTGAAATAACTGTATGTACTGTGACATTACTTCAGTTTTTATAAAATATTTACACATTTCATTATTTTATGGTTTACTTAATATAATATTATTTTAGTTTTTCATTTTTAAAATATGTTCTTAAATGTATAGATAACAAAATAAATAGTACAATTATGTATTTAGTGGGATATTTATTTCATTTTGTCCCTTTTGGCTCTCCATAGGCCTCAGGGGTCACAACACATTGGGTCTCATGCAAAAACCATTGGTATAAACAAATTAGTTCTTAAACTGTTCATATGCGTGATTTAGGAGAAAATGTCATAATCACCATTTTTCTCCTATTTATAATCTTCTCTCAGGAACAAACAAATTATATGAGTGCTCCAGACTTGATGTAGGAGTGTTGCGCAATCAGTTAGCTCTTATCCCAACCTAGTTTTTCTCTAAATGATATTTGTTGTCACTTAGAAACAATTGTCAATTTTATTAGACTACATTATTATATATTGTGCAACCCTGCAATAATAAATTACCTTTTTATTCAGTGATGACAGACCTATGGGTTATTACACCTGCAGCTGGCATGTCGGTATGCAGGGGACTCTAGTTTAATTTGTTGTAATTTTGTCAAAAGAAAGAACAGTCAGTGAGCTCTATTTGAGATCAAGCTACTATTAAAATAACATTTGGAACAGAAAATGGATAGAAAGTTCAGCAATGTGTTGCTGCTGGAAACTCCTCTAATGGTAAGACTTGTATTCATTTCACTCCATGGCGCTGCCTTGGCTTCGTAATTACATAAGATGTGGAATGATTGAGTCTGTCTGAAATGATCAGATTAGAGTTTCCCAGTCAGCATTTTATTTTTATGCATGAGAGAGATGGAGAGCATGATGAAGGGATGACAGATGTGTTCTAGAGATGTGCAGTACAGGTGTTTGTGTGTATTAAAAGGAGATCAAGCAGAATGTTGTCTTGCTGTGTGATGGAGAACTCCTATTAAACATTTACATTATATGTTGCATCTCTTGCCTCCATCAATATTTTTCATCTACAGTTTTAGGATTAAATTATTTATTTTTTTATTCATTTTTTTTTTTTTATCTAACTTTTGTAAGTGCAACCACATCATTTACAGCTCTCTCCACTGCTCGGCTTTTACTGGTGCTTTAATTCTGCTGCCAAGCTCTCAGTCAGTAGAATCTCAATCTCCGAACCTTTAAAATTTTTCTTTCTCGTCTTCAAAGTCATCTCTGTGACTGAACACCTTTAAGTGCTGGAAGTCATAGCCTTATGTCGGGGCAGTAATGATGCAGGTTTACATTCCTCTGGAACGAGCGCTCACTTACGCAGGTGGACTGCATCAGGTTTCTGAGGATCATTTACAATATTTTACTGAAGAATGTTTGTTGAATCTGATGCTGTGTGTTTGTAAAAGCCCACAGTAGGAGAAAAAGTAAGAGAAATGTACAACAAGATAACGAAACTGTTGCATGAGGCCCAATGATTAAAAAAATGGACCTCCTCACCACCCTAGGAGTCTGCTCCACCCTCTGGGGGCATGTTACTTTAGGAATCCCTGTCATACTATACCTAACTTAGTTTATATGCAGGATTTTAAAGCAATTACAGGAGGGATAAACTGCTACACAAAACTGCAATGTATAAACATAAATATTACATAGGTTCAGTGTAAGATCAAACACAATAAAACCAGAAAAGCCTAAACAAGCAATAGGGAGGCTCTGCCCTCTCTGAGCTTCCTCCTAGATCTTGGTACCTGCAGGAGCTGCTGTTCAGCCCACCTGAGGGGCAGAGAGAATGAGTAGGGACATAGTACAGCTTAGAGAAATACAGTAGGGTGAGATTATTTAAACATTTAAAACAAAAATAAGAAATTTAAAATGAATTCTGAAATACACAGACAGACATAGGAGTGAGGCCAGAAAGGTGATTATTTGCTTAGTTTCTGGAACAGCAGTTCAAAGATGTGCAGCAGCATTTTAAACCAACTGAAGATGAGAGTGAAGACTGACTCACTCCAACGTGAAGTCAATTATAGCAATCTAGGCGAGGCAAAATCAAAGCATGGATCGCCGTTTCAGATAGCTGCCAGGACAGAAGATTTAACTTTTGCTTACTGACTTTAATGATAAAAGCAGGACTTCACAACACCTCTAATTTGGCAGTTCATCTAAATTAACTGTCTTCACTGCAAAGTTGTCTAAAAATAAGTAAACATTATTAAATTAAGTGTATTTACCCATAATTTGACTAGGTAAATAAGATGACTTGCCAATAGAATTAAGTATTTTTACTGTTAAAGTAGGATAATTAGATGATATACTCTTGATATAAGACAATGTAATTGTTTATTCTAATTTTAAATGTAAATTATTTTGTTCCATTGGCCATTTAGATTTCAATTTGCAGTGCAACTTTAAACCCAAAAAGTTTCCTTTAAATATTCTGTCAGGTTTCTAAATCAACAGTGTTTGACTCACAGGGCCACTCGGTCACATTAACAACAATGAATATTCTGAGATTTTACTGATATTTAGTGTAAGCAAGCAGCAGTGGTTAAACGATAAAACTGAACACTGAACTTTATTCTTCTTGAAAATTCAAAAAAGTTCGCTCGCAGGATCGTCAGGAAGGTTTTATCTTTCAGCAACTGAAATAAAATGAACAGAATTGATACTATATCTTTATTAATTCAATGTGTATGACTGGTTTTAGTGTTCTATCAAATTCAGACTTCAGATGAACCTGCAGATAACCTGATGGAAGTTTTTTTGATAATTGTTTTTTACATGAACTAAAACCTCACATTGCAGCCGTTTTAATTTAGCCATAAAGTATTCAATATTGAGGCGTAATCACGCACAAACTTTTTTGCACTGCATTTACTGGTAAATATGATCAAATATTGGTGTTCTTATTGCTCTGAGGTGCACCATCCTCATTCGCTTTAGCTGAGCATAAAGTATATACACTACAAAAAATGTAAACCTACATTTTTCTTAGAATATGTCTTTCTCTTCTTGAATTTGTAGGTAAGTGAGACACTTAGCCAATGGAATAAGACAATTTACAATTAAAATGTGAAAAAACAACTGTGGTCTCATATTTCAAGTGCATGTTATCTATCTGTCTTATATTAATGGTAAAAATATTAATACCATTGGCAAATCATCTTATATACCTACTCAAATACAGTTATTTTAAGAAAATGTACTTGTTTTTAGATCGTTTTTGCAGTGAAGAGAAAAGATGAACATGGAACCAACATCCAAAGACTTTACATGCTGCGTTACCCTGAGTCTGAGGACTCGATGGAGCAGCAGGAATGTGGAGAATAAGTGATCCTTGACAAAGAAGGCTACCAGGCTGGGCTATAAAACCAGTGCCAGTAGTCAGTGTGTGCAACCTGCAGGTCATCTAATAAAAGATCCTCTATTTCTGTTCTTTCTGTTCACCATGTCATTTGAAACTTTGAAAGAGTTCCAAGTGATTTCTATACCTACTGTACATGTAACAGGTGCTTACTTCTAATAACAGCTTCCAGTTGAAATAATACCAGGAGAGGCAATTTTCACTTGAATGCTGTTGCCGTGATCAGACCAAGTTAGCTCTCACTGTGAGAGAAATTGTCATCTTCAGGCCACGAAATCCTAAACAAATCCCTCAGAGGGAGGTAGGGAACATCACAAGGGCACGAATCAATAGTTTTCTAAGTCGGAGGATAAAAAGGACACTGGAGGTCTGGATGGAAAAAAAAAAAAAACAGCTAGTGCACTTTTATATATGAAACCCCCCAAACAAATGGATCTGAGCTGATGTTCAGATGAGGTCCAGATCTTGTGTCTTGAATACTTAAAATAAGAAAAAGAGTGAGTGCAAAAACCAAAAAATCAATATGCACTTATATTGACATTTATACTTCATGGTTTGGTAGAAAAATATAAATTCAAACATGTTTATTGTCGGCAGGGCTTAATTATTGTCCATTGCAGAGCTTTTTCAAGGCACAGCACAGTGTGTTACACAATAAACCTCACCAATGGCGTCAATCAACATCCAATCAGTCTCCTGTGGTGAAAAATTGCAGCCCTTCAGGCTTGAGAAGTCAGGATTCTCATTCTTGGAGAGTAATTGTTATTTTAAGCAACAAACTTCCTCATCCTGATCGAATCTGGTGGTTCTTTTCCATCAGTTATTTTGTACATTGCCAGAAAGTGATGGATTGATTTTATGTGGGCTTCATTTTGCTATCAAAGTTGGTGGGAGATGAAGAGAGGTCCCAATGCCGCATTGATCAGTTTGATATTTGTTGCTATTTGGGATGACTTTTTTCAATTGACTCCTATGAAATACAGAAGAGAGTGCCTGTCTGCAAATGTGTGTTTTATCATCCAATCAGGAGGTAAAAGGGCAAAAACATCTTTGCTACCCGAAAATAGACAAAGCACTTCTTGCTGTTCATCTTTCAGAAGATGAATTTATTTTATTAAACGAATAAAAGTGATCGGTTGGTCACTGATTTGCATCTGACTAGGAAAGTGCTTAGAAGGATGGACCTCCATGTGGTTAAAAGCATCAGCGCTCCAAGTGCAGACTGCTCTGGCGTGAGCCGACTGAACTAAGACTCCTGAAATAAATAAAAAAAATGAGCAGAAGTGAGATTGCCTCCAATTTAAGCTTGTTTTATGATTGCAAGACCTGGATTCCTCCCTGTTTTCAGTGAAAATGTCTCTGACCCTTTTATTTCTCGTTTTGAAGGGCTAGATTTAAGCATTCTGACCCTTTTTTTTTCTCGTTTTGAAGGGCTAGATTTAAGCAGCCTACCCTTTTTTGTCTCCACTACGCCTACATGCAAAGAAGAATTGGGACACCACTAGCCTCAATGGAACGCGCAAAATTTAGGGGTAGGGCTAAGAAGTAAGGCAAGGGGTGTATTGACATTGGGCCTTAGTCTTGTCAGAAGTAGCCACACTAATATGATGAACTCATCATTTGGAAAGTATATATTTTTTCTCACTTAGGTAATCGGTATCTGATATCAAAGTTGGTTTAATATGACAAATGAGGAAATGACAAATCTTATGTCATTACAGTATTGGATTATTTCAGAGCCTTTAGAGATATAGAGCGACAGTGGCGTTGGATGTAGGAGTTTGCCCTGAAATCGAAGGGTTGACGGTTCAAACCCTGACTCCGACTTTCAGTGTCGTTGTGTCCTTGGGCAAGACACTTCACCTGCATTGTCTACTGATGGTGGTCAGAGGGCCCGGTGGCACCAGTGTATGGCAGCCCTGCTTCTGTCAGTGAGCCCCAGGGCAGCTGTGGCTACAATGTAGCTTGCCACCATCAGTGTGTGAGTGTGTGCGTGAATGGGTGAATGAATGTAGTGTAAAGCGCTTTGGTCAAGTCTCCTGACTTGAATAAAGGCAGTATATAAGTACATACCATTTACCAAAAAGAAAAATGTTTTATTAAAAAACAGAATAGTTCTGAGGCTAATACACATGAGCTGCAACGCAGACAGTTACAGGAGATCCTGAAACAGGTTGTTATTGTAAACCTATGAGACTGTGATAAATTTGGATACTGCAAACCTTGCAAATCAGAGAAAACTATAGTGATGGTAATAAATATCACTGATAGAGCTTCACTATTTGTCAAATTACTGCATTAAGATTTACGATTTTTGGCCACCTTTATGAAGAATTGGCTCATCCTATTTTTAATCAAGAGTGGAGTGCACAACAGCAGCAGCTGTTAGATTTACAGCAGTAAATGTTGAGAGCACTTCTAATGCTCTGTGTGTTGCCTGTCTGCTTCCATAAACAAGAAGAGTTTTTTCGGTGTCTGCAGACATGAAGATATAGTTCCAGGAGGATGTCAGTTCTGCTTTGATGCACATGTTTGGATCTTCTCAGTGTGTGGCAATGAGGACACCATATCTGGTTTATGCAGTGGGTTAGTGAATGTTCCCCATAAATACACTCAGACATCCATGCCATCCCTGACTGGTGAACTATAGAGGCGATCGAGCTCTGTGTGAGACAGCTTAAGCTGTCCTGAGTCTGTAATATTTTCACTTCCCTCTAATATTTCATAAATTAATCTTTGGGAGGAAAGCTTATCTGATCCGTGGCAGCTAGGAGATAAACCAACACCGAAACCAAATGCATCATTAATCTTTCATGTCTTAGTTTGTAGACTCGGTTCTCTGCTTTTTGTGGATTTTGTATTTCGCGATCCTGCAACATGTTTAGGCTTTGATTTTTCCTGTTTAGTTCAGAAATTTCTACTGCTTATATCTGCTCCAGACCTGCATCTTGCTGATGTAAGAGATGAAAAGAAATTCAGAAACTCAGCTTTCTTTAATTTTATTTATTTTTTATGGAAACTTCTGAATCCCTGATTAGCCTTTATTAAGCTTAGTGTGTTTAATTCTATTTGGGGAAAAATGTTTGTTGTAATTTTTGTTATAGATTAATTTAAGATGAATCAAAACTAACTTTGGGCTAATCAGACAATTACTTCCAAAATAATCTGATATTTAAATCTAAACAGATGGCCCTATGTCTTTCATTATAGACTTTCTAGGCTTAAATGGTCCACATATCTTTCTGGGTTGCTGTTCATCTATGTCCTAAAGTCACCTTGTAAGCCTGAAATTGGACTGATTAAAATTCATATTTGTATTTTTAAAAACCACACTGCTCCTCCTTTATCTGAGATTCGACTATCCAATGGACCCTCCTTTCCAGAACCCCAGAGTAGATCTTACCAGGGAGGCTTAAGGGTGTGATTCCTCTGTAGTTTGAACACACCCTCCAGTGTAGGGGGACCACCACCCCAGTCTGCCAATCCAGGGGAACTGCCCCTGATGACCGTGCAATGTTGCAGAGTCACGTTAACAAACACAGCCTCACAACATCCAGAGCCTTAAGGTTCTCAGGGTGAATCTCATCCGCCCCCGGGACCTTGCCACCAAGGAGCTTTTTAACCACCTCAGTGACTTCAGCACCAAAGATGGGAGAACCCGACCCAGAACCCCCAGGCTCTGCTTCCTCAATGGAAGGCATGTTGGTGGGATTAAGAAGGTCTTCGAAGTATTACACCCACCATCAGATAACGTCTCGAGTAGAGGTCAGCAGCACACACCTTCCACTACAAACAGTAATGGTACAGCACTGCTTCGTGCTCCTTAGATGTGGACCAAATCACTTTGAAGCCATATGGAAGTCTTTCTCTATGGCCTCCCTGAGGTCTTCCCATGCCTGAGTTTTTTTGCCTCAGAGAACAGCCGAGCCAACTGCCACTTAGACTGCCCTAAACATCAGCTGCTTCCTGAGTCCCACAGACCAATAAAGCCGGTAGGAAAGCATCAGTTTGACAGCTTCCCTCATCATTGAACTACGGTCTAGGGTGTCCAGGTGCCAAGAGCACATATGGACACTCTTATGCTTGAACATGGTGTTCGTTATGGACAATCCATGACGAGCACAGAAGTAAAAAACTGAACACCACTCAAGTGCTGTTCATGTGGGCCATTCCTCCCAACCCCGCCCCCCAGGTGTCACTGTCATTGCCCAGGTGAACTGGCCCAAGTGGCTGGGAAGAGAGGGATGTCTGGGCTTCCCTATTGAAGCCGCTACCCCCGTGACCCAACCCCAGATAAACAAAAGAGGCTGCATGAATTTGTATTTTGATATTAACCCAGGCACAATTCCCTATTATTTCACCTATTTCCTCAAATAAAAGAGTAGAGATGACTGTACAGCATGATGCAGCCGCCACCATGCTAACAAGTGATAGAATTTGTGGCTTTGAGATTTAAACAGCTCAAACTTCCTTTTATTTTAAAGTAAAACTTTGTTTTCTCCCTAAAACTTATGCTCTCCCAAAATCAACTCTATTGAAAATGTTTAGACTACTCTCTGACTTATTTTCCTTTAATCCTTACTGCAGCCCTGTGCTCAGTCGTCACCATGTTTGATCAGGACAGTCATTACTGCTGCCCAATATGCTCAAACGTGCTTGTGAGTGGGTGCCTGATTATAGTAATTAATTGATGGATATAGCAAATAACAAGTAGACACCAATGAACAAGACCAACAACTATAAAAGCTTTGAAACAAAATATAATTGAACATGGAAAAAAAAGAGACGCAGAGATGCCTTTGGGAAATCTCTATTTTGCCTCTTTATAGTAATTGGCAGAACAATTAAGCACGGTAAAAAAAATACCAGCATGTTAAAAATATAGTAGTAGCACATAATGTCTAAAATAAACATTGCAGACATTTCTAATTTGGGCCCAAACCAGGTCCCAGTCTTATAAAGTCTAAGCAAGAAGACTGCATGCATTTTCCCCATTGTAATATTTTGTTCCTTTGCTTTTATATTAAATTGAATTTTAAGTGACACATATTAAAGTAGTTCTAGCAGTTTGCCCACAAAGCTGTGAACCTAAAGGGCAAAATGAAGATAAAATCCAGAGAGGACAAACGATTCAAAAACTGTATTCAGGTTCACAGTATCTGCAGTAGAACTGAGCATAAAAAGCCCAACAGGGCTAAGCTGACCAGTTCACAAGGACTTACTAGTCTCTATTAACTAAATTTTGACCCTGAAGGGAAAAAGTCTTACAGATTGACTACAACTGCAACATACATAACTGTTCATCCTAATTAACTCTGTCTAAATAAAATAGTCTAAAAATATTTCTTCAGATTTCACCTAAATACTAAATAAAGTAAATTAGAAAAATGAGTTCTGCACAACTTTTAAGACATGATTGACTACCTGAGCTGACCATTGGTAAAATAAAAGTGCTAATCAAAAAAAACAGCCAACAGGACCAAAGTAACTCTGGAGGAGCTGCAAAGATGTACAACGCTCAGGTGGAAGAATCCATTAACAGGACAGTTAGCCAGTTTGTAGCAAATTGGGTTTTAATATTAGAGTTAAACCTTGTTTATCATTTGAGGAGAGGAAATGTCATGGTGCTGCAAGGTTTTGGCCCATTTTAGATTGTGGTGACATGATCTGTATGCATGCATGTCATACTGCTTGCATAGGCTGGATTATTTGTACCATGCAGCATTACGGTTCATCTCTGGTCTAGGAGCCCTAGCTCACTATTTTCTTCTATACACCCATGTTGGTTGGACTGATCCGTCCACCTGCAGATTCCGCATTGGTATATTTTTATTTATAAAGCCCCTGACCTTTCTATCTCTTATCTCTAATTGTTAGAAAACTTCCAAGGGGTTATCATCTGTGCTCAGACAACTTCATTCTATTTTCTGTGCCCAAGGTTCGTACTGAGAATGGGAAAAAATATTTTCAGTTTTCTGCTTCTTCAGATCGAATCAGCAGCAGAATGACCTAAAGTTGACAGAAATTGTTTCTTTTATCAGTTTGTACATAAGATATTATTTTGCAAAGGCTTTGATTAATATTGATAAAGTGGTGTTCTGCTTATGTATATATGTCATATTATCTATATATATATATATGTTATTAGTCTTGCTCAGGTCTCTCTTGTAGGAGATTTGTAATTGCAAAGAGACATACCTGATAAATAAATGATACAAACAAATGCAGGCAGGAATCTACTACAAAATGTGAAATTTGCTCTTTGAAAATGAAATGTACTGTTTGTAATTCAGTTCTGTTCTGTTTTATGCTGGTCTATCACAATAAATCCCAATGCTTTCAAAGTTAAGTTTTTCTTTGTAGCGGAACTAATTGCAATAAAGTTTATGGAGCAATATGTGTTTGAATTATCATTAGGAACCGAACTAACCTCTGGCAATTTCTCTCCTCTCTCCAGAACGTCCCGCAGGTGGCGTCCTCTCTCACTGTGACCTTGCAACTCGCCACATAACAGGTCGCCCAGGGTGACGCGGCGAAGACCAAACCTCTCCTCCATCCGTTCGCACTGCACAGCCTTACCAGATCCCGGCCCACCTGACAGAGGCAGATGAAAATCACTCAATATCCTCTGCAGCCACGAAAAGGAACAACAGGGGCAGGATGAAGTGGAGGAAATTGAAAGGTGAGAGAAGAGCATAAAAAGGCAGACAAGAGGATGGTGAGAGTGTTCAGCCTTATAGTGGGTATTAAAGTGTTGATGACACAATATTGACATTTTCTAGTATTTTTTTCTAGAGCAAAACATTTAATACGAATGATCAATGTAATAATTTTAGGGGGGGCAGTGTCGGGTGGATGATAATCTCCCGAAAATGATGATGGATGATGTTTCAAAGCTAACTGTTATTAGCTTCTCTAATAGTGAAGTCAGAGCCTAACTTAATGATAATAACATGGCTCTGCTTTCTATCTTCAATTCAAAAATATGTTATTAACCCCAAAGGGAAATTAAATGTTGCAGTAATTCATATTTTGTTTTTTTAAATCAATTAGTTATACAGTAGATCTTGATAGCTGTAGGCATGTGTTTGAAAGATCTGTGATTTGAACAAGGTCCAGAGGAATGTATGTTGTGTTTTTTATAGAGGTGATATTTTGGGCTGGAAACAGGCAGATCTAACAACCCTGGCAGTAAAGCACAGGCTAGCTATACCTTTAAATGGTAAATGGCCTGTACTTATATAGTGCTTTTTTCAAGTCGGGAGACGCTTTACACTATATTCAGTCATTCACCCATTCACACACACATTCACTCAGTAGGCTGGAGGTTTGTTCTGGGTGGTTTTGTCCTGGAGAGTGTGATGCTTCCATATTCCTCAGCATAACTGATTTCAAAACATCCTTCTTAACACGAGCAAACTGATTTAGAAAACCTTCCTCTGAGTTCACTGGGTGGAGAAATACAGTTTTGCTGCTTAACAAAATTAGCTAATAAAATACGACATTTGTATATTTTATTTCTCAGTCTGTAATTGGATAATAAACATTGAAATATTTTTGTGGCAACTGTTAAATCACCCAAGTTTAATTGCTTGTATAATTCTTCAACATAATTGGTTGAAAAGCATTATTAATCAATTAAGAGTTAAAAGAAAGAAAACTGTATTTTAGGGAATTTAGATAGTTTAAGCAGGTAATTTATTGGGTGAAAAATACAGGTGGAGCCTAATAATTAGCAACAGTAACTTAATTCACTAAGTGACATCAATGCAGTTTAACACAATGACTAATGTGTTCAAGGCTTTATTTGTTAATAAAGGTTTTTTGCTTACAGCTAATAAAAAAAAAACACTTTTAAAGTCAAATATTAAATGTGACAAATAAATTAATAATATAATTTCAACACAGGAATGTAGGCTGTGTGAAAAGTGTGTTTAAAACCTGCTTATAGATTATAATTTCCAAAAGGTATTTTTGATCTTTGCCTAATCTGAATTCCTGTTTTAATTAGGAACTTAACACAGATGAAACTGATTCACTTCACTTCTTTTCATTGTGTTTTCTGCGACACCCAAAGTTTTTTTTTTTGAACAGTCATTCTTTTTTCTTCCCCATCAGCAGCTTCCAGCAAAACTGTATCCTCACCCATGCTATGCATAAATATAGGGGCTTTTTATCTCTTTATTTCCTCTGTAACCAACACCCTAGTGTCATGACACTCATCTTTTAGTCACTAGCTTTGTCAAACATCTGCTTTCCTGTACACCAAATTACAGGCTTTATGTATAAGCACACAGTCGATTTTGTTGCCATGTACAGTAAACATTGATAAGCTTCTGAGCTTTTCAGGTTATTCTGGTGTTCCCATCTACTGCCATGGACCTAATAAAGTCCAAAAATATATAGCTGGCTGTAACATTAAGCAATTATGTCATACTATCCTCCAGTCCAGTGTTGTAGCATGGTGAGGGATTGATAAACCACCTTGTTTTATGAGAGATAAATTACTCTGTCACCATTTTAGAGCCATCATTGTTCAATGTGAATAAAAAGCTGATCATATTTACCTGAGAATGAGCAGAATTAGCTTGGTGGTGGAAGTAAACCGACAATATGAGTGAAACTTGTCTAATCCTGGTCATGTCTGTTCTAATTTCACAATATTCCCTTTTAGCATTCCTATTAACATACCGCTACTATTTTTGAATGTATTAAGTAAACGTATTTTTCCTAAAACTCTTTTTCTGGTGCTCACTCAGAGCACATCTCAGAAGGTTTTAATGTACAGCTGAAAGCTGGTAAAATCATTTACATTTTACTATTTGGCTGTATGCAGCTTTCACACACAGATGGCCTCCGCCGTTCTCACAGTAGATCACACTTTGCTTGAATTTAGATGAGACTAATATTTTACAAATTATAAAACCAGGGAGAAAAAAAGTGTCATTTACATATGAATATGCACAAATAAAGCATTTTCTGTCTGGCAAATTAATCATACTATTGGTTTAAGGTCAGAAAAGGGTGGTAGAGTATGGGTTATAATGCTTAGTGTTGGTTCAGGTGAAATGTAGAGCACTGCTAAGAAGCTTGGTGAAGCAGCGATCTATCAAACGCAGCCTGGGGCAAAGTAATACAAGTTGGTGCTTTACATTTATCGATATCCTTGACTCCCTGCTCTCAGCTCACATTCAGAAATAAAAGTCCTCATCTCCATTTCCTCAGAGAGAGCAGACTGATATGAGCTGGCCTGGAGTTACTGACAAGATCTCTAGAAACAAGGGGAGGGGAGATTATAGATTTGTCTGTTGTGCTTTCATCAAAAAGGCAAAGATATAACCTGCTAATAGCCAGAAGGTCATAAGCAGGTAATTCAGATTTGATCAAAACTATACATTAAGAACAAGGAGAGGCTTTTTATCAGAGAATTTATGGAGAAATAGGAGAATTCTAACATTATATTATCTTTCTTCTTAATTATGCACACTGACCAAAATGTTGAATGTTGAGTGATTTGGAAGTCAGTGCACATGCAGACACGCTACATCTTTACAAAACGGTGTAGCAAATACTAATGTTGTGCGAAGAAATTTTTCTTTTTTTCTTTTTTTTTTTCAAATTTTCTATCCCTAATACTATCAATACCTTTTTACCTTTGTTTAATTTTTGCAACCTAATTAAAATTGATTCATGATTATCCACAAATTAATTTAGATGACGCTCAAAAATGTTTATTCCTCCAAACAAACCAATGAGAAAACAATATATACCTTTTTTTATTATGGTAAATCCTCTCATGAAAATGTACAATTGTAATATTTGAGATTATACAAGTTTTTTTTTTAAAAGAACAAAAATAAAACATAAATTAATCAAAATTTATGGGTTATCTGCAGAAATTTACTCCTCAGGGGCTTTTACTTTCCATAACCTGCAATGGTGTTAATACTCTGTCATAGTTTTTATGTGGTTACAGTTCAATGCAGCAATATATTCTAAAAAAACATATACAAAATCTATAGTGCAAAGCATAACAAAAAAAAAAACACTTCAGCCAGGAAAATCACATGCAATTATATCTATTCTGCTATAGTTTAGTCTGTTCTGCTAAATTCTCCATTGTCATATAATATTAATTGGTTTTCTGTAGGATTTAAAGATTTTCAGAAAAACTGAACCTTGCAAGGTGATTTGAGTGTCAGCACATTGGTTCATCCTGTTTCTAGTTTCTCTCAAGGTTTGAGAATCTCAAATATTCAAGAATGTGTGTGAACTCTCCAGATATAAAAGGACACAAGTTGGCACAAAGGGAAAGGAATGAAGAAGAGTGATGCTACGAAAGCAAAGCAAGGTCGACATTAATGCGTGAGGTATAAAGGAAATCACCTAATTCTATTACCTTAATCTGCTCTGTTGAATAATAATTTCCTTCATGTTTCAGTGGGTAATATTCAAATCTAAATGAGTCTAAATAATAAATGGGTTGAAGCAGAGATGGGCTTATTGCCTCCACTAATTGGGATGCCTCAGGTATTCACATAAGTGGAGATGATCATTGGCAGTGAAAGCTCTAGGGAGCAAATACACACACCCACCCACACACGCACACAAGGATAAGTGAGAACGTTTATTGAGGAATGTGAGGGTTTGATAAAAATGACTCATCACTCCATCTTGCTTTGTATTAATTGTAATTTTTCAGTAATAATCTTTGACTCTTTGGCTTCTTGAGCTTTTAGGTGTTTTGAACCAATTTTAATTTTACAATCCATTTGTATCTATTGTAACTTTATGACCTCTACATTTTGTTTTTCTTAGTAAAATATTATAGTTAAAAAACACTGATTACCTAAAATGTGGTTATCTTGCATGATCAAAACAAAAACTGGATATAAGGTTAACTGAAACTGCAAAAAATCATAAAATTAGTTTGGTACCTTTTAGGTTATTTAAGACAAACAATACATATAGATCTACAGCGTAGAAGGAAACCACCTGTTCTTTATTTGGTTTTAATTACGTTTAAACTTCATCAGGTTATAGATGGATCATGATGGATGCATCTTTTCACAAAACCTAAAACCTGAGAATATTGTATGTAAAACTATTTACACCACATGATTCAGAAACAGGGCTGCTCCGGGGTGCAGTTTGTAGCACTGTTCCAGGTTAAATTCCCGTCCTGGGGTCTTTCTGTATGGTGTTTGCATGTTCTCCCCAAATATGCGTGGGTTCTCTCCAGGTACTCCAACTTCCTCCCCACAGTCCAAAAACATGAGTGCTAGATAATCTGTTTCTCTAAATTGTCCTTAGGTGTGTGTGTTTGCATTGATGTACGCCTCTCTGTTGCCCTGCGACAGACTGGCGATCTGCCCAGAAAGTACCCTGCCTCTCGTCCATAGACTGCCGGAGATGGTAGCTGCACTGCGACGCTGACAGAATAAGCAGGAGAAGTTGGATGGATGATACAGAAACACATCTCTAGCAGCAATAATTGAAGTTTTTGTTCCTGTACATCTATAAATATTTTACCTTATTGTAAGGACATTTTGCCCTGATCAAATGCCCATGTACATCACATCATGAATATGAACCATTTTATTTCAGAGCTATTGATTGATTGACTGATTAATTGATTAACTTTATTGCTCTCACAGAAGAAAAATGTACTTGTTACATCAGCTCAAATAGTCAAAAAGAAGAAGAAGGTGCCAAAGAAAGAAAATGTCTTTAGGGCTACAGCCCTAATGGCGAACACTTATTCTTTTCTGCTTTGGCTAAAAAAATCCTTTCTAATTAGGACATTTTGAATGCATCTCTTTTCACAACCATTTTTTGGTGTGTGATGTTGGTCGTTTTGTCTCGTTAAGCACTTATTCAGGAGTCGTCACGTGAGGCTGAAATGTGATTTTAACCGAGCTATTAGCAACCCATTTGTTTTCAGTGGAAATCTATATTACCGTAAATTGAAGCTAACACTGTTTCTGTAACATAAGAACGCTGAAAACGGTTTCCTTTGTTCAGAACATAATGGCCGTCAAATTTTGTCTATTTAGATTTCTCTATGCTTATAGCTTTCTGATGCCATTTCTGGAATGAAAAAGTCAAATTTTTATATGTTCAACCCAATTTACAATTCCTATATGATTTTGTACTTTCAGAGCTATTTTGATTCAGTTTTTATAGTACTAATATAGAACAGTATACATTTATAATGTATTCATTTTTTTGTTGCATACAAATTTATATAAATATGTATTTTTATACAAACTGTAAAACATCTATTTTTGCTAAGATGACCTCAGTTTAAACCTTTTAGGTCAGTGATGCATAAACAGTGGCGCCCTGCAAATATTTTCATCACAGCCTGTTTAAACAGGGCTGTTTTATCTATATGGAAAATATTAAATACTCAGAAAACATAAACCATAAACATTTTCATAAACATTAAACCTTGTTAGAGTTTCAGCCCTGGAGAAACTTAAAATATGTGTTATGAGATCTGATCAGCGTCCATCGCTGCTGGTAGGCTGTTTTGAGTCCCTTTGCACAGAATGTAAACAGGTAAATCCTCTCTGATCTTAATAAAGAGTGGTTTGTCTGACTATTTCAGAAACTGATGGAGAGCAAGACGAAAAAGCTTTTCCTGTTCTGCAGCACATAATTAGAGGAAAATGTCACCCAGGGTATAAAGGAAGAGTCACCCAGCAGACACGGATGTGACTCTGAACAATGTTTGTGCCGCTTAATGAGTGGGTGGCCACTCCAGCTAACATTTCTCTCATTTAACGACTTTTCTGTGATGCAGAAAATCTAACTAAAAATACATAGGCTTCTCTTAAATAGGCTAACTCCTTCATTTAAAGCTACTAAATCCAGTTTAACATGCTCAAGCTGCTGCTAGTTGAACACAGACGTGGCTGCTAATATAAGATGGACTGGCCTTTATTGGACATTTAAAAAAAAGTAGTTTCCAAAGTAAACTCCTTTTCATACTGTCAAATATTAAGTCAATATTAATATTAAGTCATAAGTCAAATATTGTACCTCTATCAGGCGAGTTTCCATTCCTTCCTTTTTATTTTGAAGCTCTACTTTGAACTATCTAAATGTTAACAGTTCAAAGTGGAAATATATGCAATTTTTAAAATTGGCCTTAAGCTTTTGATTAGGAGTGTATAATAGGTGTAAACAAGATGATGTCCAGCCCTCAAAATGCTCAGGATGTGGATTGACAGAGTGGATCTCAGTGCCTGAGTTTAAGTAATTTTTACTTTTGTGGGAAGAATGTGATTATTTCAGTCTATATGACGCAGGGGGAGAGGCTGGTGGTGAATCTGTGTCCCATGATTGTTTTGTAGCTCCATCAAGCGGGCAACCAGTCCCATTAGTGGGATCCAATGGGTATACTTTGGGTATATTTTTTATGTATTTTTTTTACTTTTTTCAAGGCTGCACTTAAAAAAAAAAGTTCTTAACTAAACTGTTCTTAACTAAATTTATTTTTAACACTTTTACACTTGTGTATACGAAATAAATCAGTCTAAGTATAGTGGGATTAGCCTAGTTTTACTAAGACTACAGGTTACAGATATGTTTTGTAGAGAGAGGAGATGGCATTTAATGTTTAATTATTTAGTTATGTTTTGGGCCTTTGTATCGTTCAGTAGGTCCAGCCAGAGATCAAACATGTGGATGCCCAGATATCTGAAAGTCGTAAAGGTTTTCCCATGTGGCCCAGTCTGCTTTCTAAAATCTTCTGTCTTTTTGGTGTTTTGTTGAACAGCAGAGATGTACCCCATGTACTGTATCCCGTTTCCTTTGTATCTGAGATGAGCCTAACAGTGATTATGTCATCTGAATATTTGACGCTGGTCTTTTGGTGATACATTTTTATTTTTGTGCACAAATGTGAATAGACCCCTCAAGGCCCTATGAAGATCTCTGAAGCTGTTGAGAGAAACCCTGTACCCACAATAGTTAGAAAGCCGCTCAAAGAAGAAAATTACTCCATCTAATCTAAAAGCAATAATTAAGCGAGGTTACAAATTAAAAAAAGGTCTTATGAGCTAAAATAAGGGATGGCTTTGATAAACATTTTTTGATTTGGAGACAAAAAGGGGCAGCTGAGAACACCATCTGGATTGTTCGGACATCTCTGGTCTAGAGCATAGGGAGAGGGAAGCTGTGCGATACTTTGGATATAAAAGTGTTTTAGATTACGAACCCATCATGAAGATAACCTTTGGTTTCTTCTGTTCTTTGCAGTAACCTGTTGGAAGAAAAACAAAACAGTCATGTTTAAACATGGAATACAAACCAAGACAAATTGTATCATCGAGGCTGATGATCTCTCTAAATATGTCCATTCTGAAGCTTAAAATCAAGTCTGGACTCTTAAGCCATTCAGTAACAACCTCAAAGTCATTGTGAAGGTCACATTAGGGGATTAAGAAGTGCAGAGAATTGACCTTTGATAAAAATGTCAACCCCAGTACACGAAAGCTACAGATGGTATTCTACCAGATAGAACATGCTCAAAGAAACCACATTTTCTGTGGCTGAATATTTACAGAACCTGACAGGACTAACATGAAATTAACTTTGACTGAATTCAATTATAAGCCCTTTAACTATTTTGATATTAGGTCATTTCAAAGCAACACATATGCAACAGCTGAAACTTTAACAGTAATGAAGGACATGGGGTTATGGTAAAGCCGGGGCCTTTCTGAGATTACAAATTGACCCTTTGCATATATGGGGCCCACACTGATTGCAATCCTCTCCCTCGCAACCTGTCAAAGATTAAGTGGGCATTAAACAGGAATAGACAGGTGTGCAGGGTGCACTTCAGCAGAGTATAATACCATATGAATTCAGAAGAAAATCATAGAAATATATATATATATTTGACAGAATAAGACTGTCTTGTAGGAACATGTTGAGTAGAGGAGTAGCTGCTTATTACTCATGAAGTAAAGTTAATCCAGACTGATATAAACAATCTGTGTAAGTGAAGTTTTAACCTTTGAGGCAGGTCAGGTCTCTTTGGAAAAATGCTCATTTACATGGCTTTCTTTTACTACTTTATATTTGTATGTAAAATTGTCACTCAATTATTTTTATGCAATGATTTTCAGTGGCTAGTGCATAATGAAAAACTTTTAATTTAAAATGTCTTTCATTCTTTTGTCGTTTAATGCACTTTGGACTGACTTGCATTATGGATGGTGCTTTTACAGAGCTATTTATTTTCAGCCCTCTTATTTCTGTTATTAATATTCATTTAACTAAAAGTGCGGGGTTCAGCTGCTACACTGTAAAAAACAAAAAACAAAAAAAAAAACTGCCAAATTTACCCCAGAAAAGTGAAGGTAGCCTTTTGCACCTAGTTTGATTGAGTAAATTTACTCAAATTGTGTTATTAAAGTGTATCTTGTTGTAATAGCTACAATATGTAACACCAAGAGAAATTAGGTAAAATCTACCCAAACTAGCCAACAGGGCCGCACAATTAGTCTAAATGAAAATTACCACCTTTTTTTTAAACAGAAAAATGGGAACAATATTATTATGATATACAGTTAAACTTAAGGAACTAATGTTGAACATCGCACAATTTTCTTGTTACAAGGTTTTATTTTTCTAAATGGTTCTGTAAAGTTAATTCCTGGCACAGGTAGTAACTGCCTTTGAAAGCAAAAATCTTTGGATACATATCTTTCTGTTACATTTTGGTACCTTTAACAAAAAGGTAGGATTTACACATTTTAATCTAGTCAATTTGCAAATTATTCAGTAATTATTAGCAAAATAAGCATCCTGTTGACACAGAAGCTGGGAGATATGGAAGTGCTGATGTCTATGGGCATCCATCCGAGTAACAATGCCGATCAGAACCTGAGCAGATCTTCTATCTAAATTAACACTGCAGAGAACCAAAGGCAGAATGGGCTCACAACAGAAAACTTTTAACTGCCTGGTTTGGATTCTAGTTCACCAAGTTATTGTCGAAGACAACATTTGTCCTGATGTAGCCTAATCCTTTGGACTGGATAGATCTTTATCAATCACCACCCTATGAACTCAGCTGGTAAACTGTTTTTTTTGTTTGTTTGTTTTTTCTTTTTAATAAATCTACTATCCTACTAACTTCAGTGTTTTGGCAGTTTTTTGGCTGTATTATGACTAAATGTTACTTATACCGGTTTCTACATATATCTAATATTGCAACAGAAGCATGGAGAGAACAATAAGAGAAGTAAATCATCTTTTTCAAATCCTTTAAATAGCTCATTTATCTCTTTAACATTGAAACTATTTGCAGGTATCAGTGTTTCTTTCTTTAAAAAAATCCGTAAAAGTTTTTTGTATTCATAAAAGATTATTTTCTTTATCCATGTAAATCAGGTGAAAACAAGAAGGGGAATTAACAGAATCCGTCAATTCTTCTTACATTAGTATTTTTCTAACTTTTTAATAAAATATTTTCTTTTCATTGAGAAAACCATCTCTTTATAAGTAGTTGTAGGATTTAAAAAAAAACACACCGATTTTTGATTATGTGGATGGTTTCAATATATGCTCATAAAAATAATTATTATTAATAAATTCAGGCCAGGTTTGATCAAATTACTAGTTGATTTAACAGAGTCAGTTTAAACTTAAATTTAGGAATGAAACAAGATTACAGCCTCGGTGCATCATGTATATGCAAACCTTTAACCACCATAAAGCATACATTCAGAGCTTTCTGTCCTTTCAGTTTGTTAGGAAGATGAAAGGACATCATGTCTCACTCACATTCAACAGTAAATCAACCCACAACTTTCCCTAGATATTAGCCTGTCAATAATGTTGATGCAGTGAAAACAAACCCACACTCACATAAGCTACAGAGGTCCATTCAAGGATCTGGTCAATAATGCTAAATCTACATGACATTTAAAGTATCTCCAGGGAACAGGGTGTTTCTGGTGAAATCAGCAGCTGGGATATGAGCTTATCTAATGAACTTACCTTCTGTGGCTCCTTCAGCATACCCAATATTGTCCTCCTCATCAGCCTATAGAAAAAAGAAGAGAATATGTTAACAGTTGACCGTGAATTCAATTTCCTTTAAAAATCCAGACAGCCTTGTTAAAAAAAAAAAAAAAAAAAAAAGTTTAAATGCTGATTGGTGTCTGCATTCAACTTTAATTGTGAATTGTTTTATTCATATCCATTATCATGATTTATGTATAACTGTATCTTGTTTTTAAACTATTCATCATTTTCTTGTTTTGGGATGGCCTCTCTACTGCCTGTTAAAACCTCCTTAAAGATGGATAAGTTCAGCTCCCTTTGTCATTGACTCTCCATGTGAGCTAGCTCTCATGGTTTCTACTAATCTGCACCTGATTGGTTGACCGACTGAGTTCTGAAAGTTAACTCTATTGCAAATCCTTTATTGAACTCAACAGACATTAAAAAACATCCCTCTGGACTACTTGTCAGCTGCATTGCTTTTTTACTTAATTAGAAGCACCAGCCATAGTTATTCACTGCAATGTTATACAATTAATCCCTTTCTTTAAAACAAAAAAAAATCTAATGAAAAATTAAATGCATCCTTGTGATTTGTTGCCATGGCAACAAAAACCCCTTTGCACTACCCACTAAGCATTAACCGTATACCTTTAAAGCAGTTAGCACATTTATATATATATGTCTGTAAAGCAATGAAAGCCCAGATTGCATTAAAGTACCACAGTAATGCCAGAAAGGACAGTGGAATCATTTGATAACTGAACAACACACAGGCCTTTATATAACCTCTGTAAATTTTAAGATCTGAAGTTGAGATTGTGAAACTCGGTGAAACTACCTGTAAATAAAGGTTACACAAAATAATAATAAATCATAAACATTGTGATCGTGTGTTTATAAGCTATGAATTGTTGTTCTGGTAAGCTGTTAACAATTGTCCAAACAGGGTCTCTGTTGTAAATGAGAACTTGTTTCTCAGTGAAAAAACTTGGTTAAATAAAGGTTTGATTAAAATAAAAACGTTTTCTTAGCCCAACTCAGGACATTTTTTTTAAACTATGTCCCACTTAGTATTGTTGTACAATTGCAATGCAAAGTTCAGACCACAAAGATATTCTGAGGTCTAAACAAAAGTCTGTTGAGGAATCTGCAGCCAGTGGAAGAGCCAGTTTTCAGCTGCTGTACTAGAATCAAATGTCTGCAGAGAGCCAGGGCAGGTCTGGGTGTAATGGCAAAAGGTCGAACTTCAAGTCAAGCAATTTGTTGTTTTCTACTGTGCAGCATTCTAGTTCTGGCGACGTTTACTGAATACATTTATGATGCTCCTTTTGGTTTCATAGAGTAAAACTTTTAAGATCAGGTATATAACAT
Organism: Cyprinodon variegatus; assembly: GCF_000732505.1. Classification (NCBI taxonomy): domain Eukaryota; kingdom Metazoa; phylum Chordata; class Actinopteri; order Cyprinodontiformes; family Cyprinodontidae; genus Cyprinodon; species Cyprinodon variegatus. Next base: position 3,990 of record NW_015150998.1, on the reverse strand, counting down.
CAAGTAATTTCCTTTCATCCTTTAATATCAATAGATTTCATATTTGGTCTCTGCAGTAACAGCTGCAGAACTCTGGGAATATTTTTAGGAAGCCAAAATGTGGTATATAATGTTCAATGGAAAGTTGTTGGGACTTTATTTAGTTTAAACTTCTTTATACAAGCATGTCTATCTGTAGGGCCATGTCAATCTAAACAAAAACTGTTTCATTTAATTTGGCATATTTTCTAGTTCATAATTCCCTCCTTTTTGTGAAAATCTGTAACCTTTCGAGGTTTTTCTCTGCTTATTTCTGAGCGGTGTTATTGTTTTCGAATAAGTAAACAGAAATACATTTCTTTTTTACTTGTCTTTTTTTGCTGTCATACAGCCCCAAGCAGTTAAAACACATCAATTTAAAAGATATTTTTTTATCTCCTGTAATTGCACTGCCTATAATCATGAATCTGCTCCTATTTCTTCCTCATTAATCACTCTTTTGGATATTAGAAAGGAGGAAGAACCTTGATGACAAATCTTGCATTTGCAAAATAATTTATTTCATAACCCAATCCTTTCTATGAAAAACAGCTTTCAAAACTCAACAAACCTTTGAGTTTGATATGACTTATGTAATAATATAACTGGTAATTTTATAAGCCACAAAAAAAAAAATGCCTCATGGGTAATTGCTGAGTAATTTCTGTTCAGCTATTGAAAAATAAAGATTCAAAGACATCCGACTGTGAGCTCTGACAGTCCTGAGATGTTTTTGTTATTGCTGTGGGTCTGTTGGCATTTTAAACTGTGCAGATTTAATCGTGCAGCGCATTTACAAAAATCTGAAACAAACATCTATTGTCTTCACTCCGAACAATTCAGCATGGGCTTTCACCTCCTTTTCTTTCACATCCCACTGCAATGCATTTCGATCTCCGAAAGAAACCATTAACAGCTAAAAAAATAGCAAGCCTCATGCATTGAATGTTGCGTAAGTTCACTGTCTGGCAGCTACGTGCAGAAAAGCAAATAAAATTGATACATTCTCTATTATCAGTCTAAAATACCTCCAAACAATAGGTTAATCTCTTTTTCTCAAACTGAGCCGCACAGCAGACAAAATAGATGCTTTACAGCAATAGGCAATACAGCTGATTTAAAAAAAATTGACTCAGTCCTCCTTTCTAACACGACTCCCTAAGGATTTATCTGCATATCTGTAGATGGGAGGTAATTAAAAGCTGCTCTTCCAACATGAATGACTCGGATTGCTCCAACACCTACAGTGTTTTCATTAAACTGGGTCCTCTAACAGTTATGCCAATTTTATCAGGGCAAAAACTAAACCTGTTTGATATTCTTTAGAAACCAAATCCATGGAGATGGGTCAGGGGAAATAATTAACCATTTTTTCCTGCTCTAACACAGAAGGCAGATTCTTTGATGTTCTGAAAGTTAGAAAACAAATATGTGCAATCTTCTGTTTAAAATTAACCAGAGAGATCTACTAATAATGACTAACCAGCAATAAGGTTATTCAAAAACCATTGGTTACTTGTTAGCAATTAGAACTGCAACTTCATGCTTTTTTTTTTGCTTCAGTTTGCTCTTAACTGGGTAAATATTGTACGTAAGCTCGTTAAAACACATCAGTTTTTAGGGGTATACTGGTTTCTTGATTATTCTTCTCCATTGATATTTTGATTTTGTTTTTTATATTCATATTTGCATAACAATTCCCCGTCATCTAGTCTTTCCCTGCATGTTTTATTGTTTTGCTGTAAGATTGTTCACATTTTCTTAACTACTTGTCTGCATGGTAGCACAAGTGTTAAATTAGCTTCCTCACAGTGAGAAGGACCAGTGGAGTTTGCATGTCGTGTCTATGCATGAATCTTAGTTTTGTCTCCCACCACAGTCCAAAACGAAACAGACTTAAGGCCAATATATGCTTCTGACGCATAGCCTTTGCAACCGTCAAATCTGTCTCTGTGCACGACCACGCCCAACACGCAGAGGTTCGGCAACCATTGTCGCCTACCACAAAAATATACTGACTACGCGTCGGACGATCGCAAACCCGCACAGGCCTTAAGCGGAATTGCGCCCACAAAAACGAGCTGTGATTGGTCCTTGGTATGCCTTTCTGGCTGTCTGTGTGGTCGTCCATCTTGATTCGGTGTCAGGGCGCGCCATTTTTTAAAACCGAGGAACAACTACAATGGACCACTGTGACAAAAGGTTAATCGAGGACGTTTGGAAGTACAACCTCTTGTACGAAGCCTGAGACAAAAATTTATAAAGATTCCAAGGTCTCTGCCAGAACAAAGTGCTCGTGACCATCCGCCAAAGTTCTCATGAGTTCTCGAATAGGCCCCCGTTGCGCTTTGGCGGTAAACTGCTGTGCATCCCTAGAAATTCCAGATCGACGGTGCAGAAGCACACCATCAAAACTGGTTCGTGACCAGACGCAAGCGACATTTGATGTGTGCGGATGCAGAAGTCTAATCTGCTCTTTAACTGGCTGCTTCTTTCCTCACTGCCAGAGTTCCTATATGCTAATAGAGGCCAGGATGTACGACTGCTTGTCACACCATATTCACACCATAAAGATGAAGCAGTAGAACTTTCACTCAAACAACTAATTAAATGCAAAAACTGACAGTGAAGGTTTTTCAGATCTATAGTCTAAAAGAGGCGGAAGAGGTCATATCAGGAAAAAAGCCTACAGATTAAACTTGATAAAATTATCCTCTCAACTGAAACAAGAAGGTGAACAAAAAGTTAGGCGACATATCTAATCATTTAACGCTGAAATTTTTGATTTCACATTTAGATTAGATTAAGATATTTATTTCTATTAACTTAGAAATAAATATAACAGTCATCTATAGAGGTATAGATTGAACATTTATATTTATTTTACCACTAAATGCAAATATAATGTATACATATAAAACAACTCTACTATTGTACTGTATACATTTATGTATATTGTGAATATGTATTATATAAAGATAAAACAGCCCTACTATAATATATGACTTTATGTATAATGTGAATATGTCTTATATAAAAATAAAACTGCCCTTTGTCATTATTTTATTTATTATTTTATTTATTAATCTCATTCTAAACTGCCGCTACAGAACATTGAATTGTCTTTTTATTGAAAAGTGCTATATAAAATAAATTTGCTTTACCTTTTTTTTTTTAACCATTTGCTTTACAGTCATAAATTATTTTTATTTTTGCTCTCCTTCATTTTTTGTTTTCTTGGGTCTTGATAAGATTGTTTATGTTTATAATTCAATAAGATGGAGTCAGTGCTTTGACTGTTTAGTTTGTGAATTCAACATTTGGATGCTTGTTGCTGTGATGTCCAAGAGAAGCTAGGAGTTGGGGGAAAAAAGTGGAGCCTTTTAGGGAGAAGCAAAGCTGAGTGTTGTTGGTGATAAATAAATGGTGCCAGTGTGGAGGAGTGCTGGGTGCCAGTAACAAGCCAGCTTGTCATGTGGGTACACCAACTGGTGTGATGAGTCAGAGACAGAAACACATGCACGGCACAGAGCACTCCCACATGATGGAGATGAAATATGCAAGAATGAATGCCAAAGTGAGACGCACAGATCAGTTCATTTCTGTGGAGCAGATACAGCATGTAAACGATGCAATCACTAACTCCAAGATTTACTCAAGCATTTTAAAAAAACATCAACCCTTCAGTTTCTGTCCACAATAAGTATAAAAATTCACATAAAGCGGCTTTTATTTTCTTGGCTTCAATCATATTCTGTTTTGTCTATTTCATAACAGCTTCTGTTGTACATTTCAATTAAATAATGCTGAGGAAATAAAAAACTAATTGAAAATTAGCATGTACCTTTTAGCTGATCAAATTCATGGTATGGTATATTTACAATGTTTTTAGGCTTGTTTGATGTTCTATTTTCGTTCTGTTTGGATATATTGAGCAACAGTAGCCCCTTTCTTCATTGCCACTCAAAAGGC
>NW_015150997.1:592521-599920 GCF_000732505.1 Cyprinodon variegatus | reverse complement strand
AGTTAACATACAGTATAACTGCTATCATAAGTCTTTAAATGTGTGATGATCCAATTTCTTCAACAGTATTTTTTCTTCTGGAGACTTAGTGAAAAAGTTGATGTCTCCATCCTTTGGATGGAGTTTATATGAATTGCTAAGAGCCTCAGGGTGGTTGACCTTGGTCATTATTGCCTTTTTGCTTGCACTCATAAATATCTTCCTTAAAATGTGTCACTTACTCAAAGTTCATCACAGAGTTTTCCATGGTACAAAGAATTAGAAGTCTAATGCAAAGCCCAGGATTCCACAATATCTTTTAGTTTCTCTTGAACTAAGATTTACATTTAAAATATGAAAAGAAACTATTATATTATTTCAAGTAAATGATAAATATTTTGTTTTCTAATTTGATTAAAGAGTGACATTTTAAACTGTTCCTTGGAACCTTGTTTAAGAAATTAAAGATCTTATATGCTATGAACTAACCGGGTTGGTGAAGGAGGTAAATATGCTTGTTTACTTATCTGGGCAGTTAGCTGGACCTTCATCAGGGCAAAGCTCTATTGAGGTGGTGCTTCATGTTTTGTGGAGCAAAATTACAACAATCTAGACTCTTGGTTTTATAGGTGTTTAAATTCATGAATGTTTTTTTTGGGCCAAAGACTAAAAGAGGAAGCACTTTTTGTCCATAGGGGAAAGGGACAGGTGCTCTAGCACCACCTAGTGTCTATCTGTGCCCTCTTCCTGCACCCCTGTTGCTGCTGTTGCTCCCATCGGTGCTGTCGATTCTTTCTGAGCTGTCCTATGGAGGAAGGATGGTTACAGATGAAATTGTAAAAATTGAATTTTGAATGACACAAATAAACAATTTGTTGCATAAAAATGTGTCAAACAAGAATTATTTGTAATGTTTCCAAATTGTGTTATATGAAGCACAATTAGCTATTTTTGGTTTTCTAAACGTCACAAAAATATAATCATGAAGTGTGATGGAGTTTCTAGCTGTTACATATGTTAAATATGAAACAGTGTTGGTGCTGGACCAACTTAGAGAAAGTGTAGAAGCAGGTGGGATGTGTCCTGAAATGTAACTCATAACAAATAGGTGATATTTAAAGGTTTGGCATCTAGCCAATGTTCACTATCAGCTATCCAGGTAATTACACTAACATTGGTTTAATGAAATACGGTTGCCTCATTTATCTTTTTGTGTTGCTAGTCAACAAATGATTGCTGTTTTGTTAAAGAACAATGACTTTTTGTGAAATGTTCTGAGACCATTTGATACAATTAGAGTGTCAATTATATTATTGAGAATCTAAGAAAATTACAGTACTTTTCTTACCCCTGTGAATATTTTTCTTGTGAATCAAATTGGTCTTCTTCGCAGCGGATTATTTGGTTCTAAACCGTGAAGCCCATGCTACAAGAATGAGCAGAAGAGTGCTGCAATTTTGTTTTTTGAACACAAGTGGTAGTATTCTTCGAAAACTCCATTAAACTTACATATTAATATATTTTATTGTATTAAACTTTGATCAAATTTAACTTACATGTTGTAGAGTCATGAACTCTTTAATAAGGATGCAGTGCTTCTTGACAGCTGAACTCACCTCGTTTGGAACACTGACTTTCTCACTAAAGAAAAAATATAAAATGTCTGCACTGTACTTACTTTCTGTTCTGTGTTGTTCCATCAAGTGACAGCAGGCTGTTTTTAACATTTATTAGCCTGACTGAATATGTGGTGTAGATACCTCAAACACATTTCTTTTTAGTCAAAAAAACTAAACACTTCGGACATCTAAAATAACATTCTTCCTATAATGAACATTTCAGATATCTTAAATGTAATTCTTATTAGTATAAATTATGTCATGTTTCCCATTCAAGTGTATCAGGCTTTTGATTCCAGCCATAGACTGCTGGAAGCTCTTTGCTTCCAGCAGTCTATTACTGTAGCACGAGGCTGGGTAGCTGCTGGACAGGTCAACAGTCTGTAATGCAACCCAGAAACAATGACATGTAATCCAGCTTTATGTTGTTAACCCAAAAATGTATTAGTAGTATTTATTCAATGTCATATAATTTCTGCTATTTGATACCACGGAAGAAGGATTATGAAATAACTAAACACTGGCCCATAGACTAGAGAGAGACAATAATGGGTTTTGAGTGAACTATTTTTTATTCCTTCCTAAGTCAATCCACATGGATGACACCTATTATCTCACGTAGGGAGCTGGTTATGCATGAGGAGCAACTGTAGTTGGTTAAACTGGATTCCGGTGTGCTCATGGACCAGAAGGGTCACAGAAAAGGTAAATGGAGATTGTCACACGATCCGTACCATCAGCATATTTGCGCATGCACAACCAGATTTACATCCAGGTGATCATAATTAATGTAATTATGGTGCTAAAAGTAATTATTTCTATCCTTAAATCACAAAAAAAATGCTAATACAAATCTTTAAAACATTTTTTATGACTTTTCTGAGACAATATGATGCTTTTTACATTTTCTCCTTTAAACAGTTTGTCTGACGTCATCATTGGACATGCTCAGAATAGCATCTATTTTTTTAGTTTTTCTTTAGATCCTAGATTCTTTAGGTCCAGAAAGAGGCATAAGATTCCATTTCTGACACAGAAAAGTGATAAGACAGAAAGGATTTTGATGCATTTATTTTTTCAGGAAATTACTAACCATTGTTAAACTTTAACACATTATAGTTTAATACACTTAATATTTTTAAGGAGGGAAAAAAACATAATTTAAGTCTGTTTTACAAATTAAAATTAAGGAGAACGGATGTATATCTGGTTGCGCATTTGCAAATGAGCTGGTGGTATGGATTGGATCGTGACCGAGATGGTAAAGTAAAAATAAATTAAAGGATATGAAAGTGCAATTTGAAATAGAAAGTGGAATAAGGTGTAAACTTTTTAAATGTGTGATTAGGAAATGTATTTATAATCCTATTTATGAATTTTGCTTTTTAAATTTCTATTTAATAATAATGTTTAAAAATTTCAAATTCTAGTATCTAATAATGCATTCATAAATTCAATTTAGAATTTCCTTGTAATAATTCAATTTAAAATGTGCAATTAGAAAATGCTTTTCAAATTGCATGATTCAAATGTTGCATATGGCTGGTTTTCTTTGGATATCTGCAATTACATTTTGGATAGGAATTATTAAAATTTAGATATCTGAAATTCCAAATTAACTAGTCATATATCAATAGTTGATATCTGTAATGATATTTCTACTAGTAGAAATATATTGTTGATGTCAACAATAGGATTTCTGGATATCAAGAATGATAATGTCTAAAATGTTCATTATGACATTTAGTAACTGGATTATGGAGATTTGAAATTATAGTTCATCCTAGTCAGAATTCCGTTTTAGATATCCAGAGTTTTTAATTTAAAGAAGAACAATGTTATTTTAGCTATCTGGAAGTAAAAGCTAAATACACATTAATGGGAAACATGACTTATTTTGTACTGGTAAGAATTATATTTTAGATGTCTGAAATGTTTATTTTGACTAAGAAGAAATACATTGGAAATACATAATGAGCCAGGTTAATAGATATTAAAATGGATTTGATATGTGAAACTTTATTCTTAGTAGTACAATTAATGCAGTAGTTTGCATCCTGAAATTTAGTTCTTGATGTTAAAGATTTAATTTAATATATCTATATTTATGGTTCTGACTAGTACGAATCTAATTTTGACCAGGATAAATCCTATTTAAGTGATCTACAATTGGAACAACAGAGAGGACAATGCCTCTTATAAATGTCAAAACGGTCTGCCATACTCTTCAGATATAAGTACCTACACATTTCAAAGTAAAATCACAACTAAGTATAAATAAAACTACATTTAGCTAAAAGAAAATGCTTGGAGCATTATAATTGAATACAATAATTGTAGATTGTAAATGAAATAGAAATTTCAGTGACAACAATGATGTTGATAAAGAAAAAAAACCAAAGATAAGAAGAAAAATTAGTAAATTCTTATAAAAGCCATTAAATATCAGAACATGATCAGTTAGTAAAATAGGTTAAACTAAAACTTTGTTTTTACAACGCTGCATAAAATTTGTCTTTACTCCACATTTCGTTATATATATTCATGCGTAAAAAGATTTATTTTGAAGGTTTAAATGGAGAAAAAAAAAAAACAGCAACGAAAAACCGTCAAGAAGATTTTGTTGGACGCTTTGGATATTCAGTACGAGAATTGGAGAATTAAAGGAAAACTCCAATAAAAAAATGGCAGAGAGTGGAGAAGTCGGTGAGTTTTTTGTAAGATCGTAAAAGTTTTGTTTGTCATCAGATTTATGGCAATTGATGTATAAATGTATTTTTCTAATAGACAACTGATTGTAGTAGCTTATAAAGTGGTTTTGTAAGATTTAGGCTCAGGATATTCTGAACATTTTGTCCTTTTTGACACACTGGTGACGCGCAGTTTTGTTTTTGTTTTTGTTTTTATAGTAAGCTACTTTCACTTTCACATTTATTGTAGTTACATGCCTGAATATATGAGTTAATTGATAATTATTACTGATGTATTATAAAGTATATCAATGTATGAGCTGCTCTGGTGTGTATTTTATATGATATATATTGTATTTCTTGTGTCGCTGTAGGAGCAGAGGAAGGACAGGACAGAAAAGACAGCAGCATAGATCAACAGCAATCAGGTCTGACTTGTTTAACAAGGCCATTCTGTTTGTCTTTAATCTGAGTCAAGGGCGTCAGCTGATCCAAAACTATACAGGGGCACAATAGGGAACCAAAACTAAAATGCTAGCACGTGATGCGCACAAGCAAAAAAAATAAGATTAAAAATTAGGCAATTACTTATTTTAAAAAAGCATGGGCACATAAGTAATGCAAGCACGCGAGCAAATATTTTATAGCACTTATTATAAAGCGTCATAAATAAATTGTAAAATCAGATTGTTATTTTCTGCATCATTTAATATCTAACTGAACCAAACTGAATTGAATTGGCCTACTAGTGAAGTTAACTGTATATCTCTAATCCACTACTGCTGAAGGCACAATTTATCTTCGTTAAATACTTGAAAACTTGAAATGTGCATCTGTAAAAGGAAAAACAGAAAAACACCTCTAAATACATACATCTCTGTGTTTATCATTTCTATTTGGGCCCATCCTATGATGGTGTGATGATCCTATGAGGTGAGTATATCATGGCCAGAAAGATGGGAGAGCTGGATGATCATTTATTTATTTTTTTTAACAGTAAACGATAACGTCTCGGCTTCGTTTTTGTGAGGCTGTCGATCACTTGTGACTGCCTTAGTTTGGAGAGTTCTCTCTCAACCAACACGATGGCAAGGTGGTGAAACGTGTCTTGCCCCATTGTGCTCCTCATAATAATTATGATCTTTTTAAAGTTTCGGTCCAACAGGATTCATACATTGTTTTTTGAATCGAACGGTAATCGAGAACACTTATTAACTCACAAATGTCTTATTTGAGTAGTTTCTTATTGATTTCTATCCAGAAGGGGACGTTATCGCCCCTGTTTCTCCTCCGCTCTCTTCTCTCTTCCCCTCTCTCTCCTCTAAATGGTGGGAGCCCTCACCCTGCTGGAGGAGCATCTGTTGAGCTGGTGAGGCAGGGCAGCTCATCCACCTGTGCTGCAGAACGTACAATCGGAACCGGACCGGACCTGGCATTACATGGCGTATGTTCTGCATCCCCTACTCACTTCTAATCTCTCTTCAGGAGAGATTAGAAGTAAGTAGTTGCCTTTAACTCTCGGGCCGTTACTGGCAAGTGGATTCTGATTACTCCGTCCGCATATGTCAGACTATATTCTATACTAAATTCTAACTAAAGTGGTAGTCTATAGGCTATAGATTTCCCTATATGCCAAAGAGTCACACTTAGAGTTGTTGTTTTTTAAGGGCATAAAAAAAATATTAAATCAGTGCCCCAGGCAGCGCAGATCCACAATCGGCACGTCTCCCGACGCCGATGATCCGAGTCCAAATCACACAGTGATTATGACAACCTTTTTGGTTAAAAAAGATGGTCAGTATCTCCTCCCTCTCCTGCCATGGTTGTAAATCAATCAATGATCACAGAGGGATTAGAGGAACATCATGGAGAGAGGCAAGATAGTAAAACAAGGCACCTAAAAAATATGAGTTAAAAAAATACGGCTCTTCATGCAGATGCTCAGAAATATGTTAAGTTAACATAGATGTGTAACGAGCACTGAGGCTTGGACCCAATATTCAGTAGACAAACAGAAAGCTTCAAAACAGGTTTATTTAAAAATAACAAAAGGAGGACCTCAGAAACTCATCAGAGTTCGTTCTTTTATTCTCTGCTGAGACAGGAAACTCTGATGTGGTGAAGAGAATAAAGAGCGGAGAAGACTACAAAAAGTCACTGACCTGGTTGAGAGTTTGAGAGTTCCGTCCGAAACTCAGGGTGGAGAAACCCGGGGGGAGGCAGTCCACCGCTTGCGGTCGTAACCGCTTCAGAGCACAGGGTGTGGGGGAGCCGGCGCCAGATCAACAGTGTCAGTGAGGGATTATGTGAAGCCAAAAACCAGTCCAGAGCAGTGTCAGAAACCAGATGATCTGAGAGCCGAAGAGGTATCCAGGGGGAATCCAAGCCGAGGTCAGAAAAACAGTCCAAGTTTGATAACAGGAAAAATCCAGGCAGTCAGACCAAAAACCAAACTGAGCAGAACAGACAGGGAAAAAGGCAAAAACACATGGGCAAAAAACTGAGAAGTATTCCTCAGAACAGGACACTTACTTTGATAGCTAGAGTTACTCACACTGAGACTGGATGAATAATTTGATGCTGATGGCAGGAGAGCAAACAGCCTAAATTGCTGCAGGGACCAGGTGTATCAGATCGGCAGTAATCAGCCACAGGGCCAATTAGGCAGGTGAGCAGGAGCAGAGGAAAAAAAGACAACCATCAGCGCCAGGATTATGACAAGATGTTTGCTTGAGGGTCTGTTGGAGTTTTCACTGCAGCTGCAACATCCCAAGAAAGAGCTGCAGGAATAGACATTAATACGTTGGACGCTTTTGGGAGCGGGAGGGTCGTGCCAAGGTAGTTATCCCTACTGATCTCTATTTATTCACTGGATTGCTGATGTAATGTAATAAATACACGTATATAACATATTCATCATTATTTTGGAATTTTGGCACATCTGTATCTGTATTGCCTTAAACGTAAGGCAAACTGAATGAGATACATGAAAAGTTTAGCAAATAAAATTAATATGATAAACAGTGTTTTATTAAGATGTCTAAACATCTTCCAAAACTCTTTTTTTGAATCTATGCTTTATGTATATATATATATATATATATATATATA
>NW_015150997.1:587217-589372 GCF_000732505.1 Cyprinodon variegatus | reverse complement strand
GCCATAATTCCCATAGTCTCTGCATGTAACCTCTCTCACTGGGTACGCTTGTATAGTAGCATTTCATCAGTACCAAGTTTTCTGCTCTAGTCCATCTATGTCTTGTTCCAGTAGCCAATTTGTCATCAAGTTGCCCTGGTTCCCTAGCAACTGACGCGGACCTTGTTAACCCCAGTTGCTTATATATATATATATATATATATATACTCTAATTTATATATATATATATATATATATATATATATATATATATATATATATATATATATATATATATAAATTAGAGTACTAAAGGTGCACTGTAATACTAATACAAAAATTCCAAGTGTACAAATAGCAAATAAATAAATTAATAAATAGAGGTGTGAAGGTTATAATATGAATGTAGTTATAGGTCTCCACTTTGTTTCAAATGTCTCCATCCTAAGTCATAGTTATGATGTCGCTTTTTCCATAATATAGACTTTTCTAATTCTATCTCTCCACTGTGTAATACTGGGAGGTTGTGGTTTTGACCAAACATATGTTATACACTTTTTTACAATCAGAAGCAGAACTTTGATCAAATATTTATTGTCCTTGTCAATCATGTCAGAGGGGATTATTCTTATAATATATACGGATGTATCCAGATCTATATGACTGCCAAAATGCTTTTTACCTCTGTTTGCACATCTTTCCCCAACTTGGTCACATTTCGGCAATCCCATAATATATGAGTAAAATCCCCCACCTTTCCACAATTTCTCCAACAAAGCTGAGATGTTTTACCATATTTAGATGTGATAACTGGAGTGTTTAATAACCCATCATACCTTTCCTGTTAAATCCCCTCCAAGTTGGGCTGTTATTTAATTTATGTCCAGGGCTAAATTTTTCTTCCCAATCTTCATCTGCTAGTATTATATTAGCCTCCAATTTCCACTTCTCCTTAATGTCCTTATTATCAAAGCTGGAGTCACATTGCAGGCTTTTGTATAGTTTTGAGTCTGCGAATAGTCTACAAATGCTTCAGTTATTTCTTTGGCTTGTATTTTAGTCTGCATAGGTTGTTTTATTTTGGAGATGTGCCTATTTACTGGAGATTTCATAAGTTGAAATGCCAGAAGTTGACTTGCACTATTTCCCATTTCATTATATCTTTGATTTGAAAAGCATAGAGAACCTTCTGCTTTCACCATTAGTATATCCTCTAATTTATTTTTTCCTTTTTCAGCTCACTCATTATGTTGTCATCCCCTACAGTATTTTGCGTTGCCTTTCTAATTCTTTGATCTCATTTTTCAGCTCCCTTTGTTCTTTCATTACGGCTTTTTTCATTCTGGATAATATTTCTATTATTTTCCCTCTCATCACTGCTTTTCCTCCTTCCTATTATATTGTTGGTGAAACTTCCACGTTATCATTTATTTCAAAGTATTTCTTAAGTGACTCCTTGATTTCCTTGACAATATTTTCATTTGAGATGATTGATACATTAATTTCCAAATATCTGAAGCAAGATTCTTTGCTTATGCTTAAAGTTAGCATAACAGGTGTCATTTATAGTTATACTTTCTATGTAACATTTTAGTAGCTTTTGTATATGTTGCTGAGATCTGTATAGATAATGTATTCAAGAATTTTTTTGTGTGGGTTCGAATAAAATATAAGTCTCTGATTTCTTGGGGTTGGTATTTCTCCAAGCATCTTTAATAAATTAAGCTTCAGCTTTTTTTGTCATTACACTGTCACAACTACAGAGCAATGAAATTAACTCTCTGCATTTAACCCATCCCCTTGGGGAGCAGTGGGCTGCCATTGTACGGCGCCTGGGGAGCAGTGTGGGGTTAAGGGTCTTGTTCAGGGACCCAGAGTGTCAGTCCGTGGGAGTTGGGCTTGAACTCAGAACCTCTGGATTCCAAGCGTAATGCCCTAACCAGTAGGCCACAGTCCCCTACAATATTATTTTATATATTCTAATATTATATAGTCTTCTAAATTTTGTTGTCTGTGGTCCTTAGTCAGAGGGGTATCTATCTAAAATATAATTTTTAACCGTATGAAAGTCTCCCCCCACCAGTATCAATCCTTTTACATCATTAGTTATTATTTTGATTATTTGGTTCAAGAAAGTGTTGTTTTGGGAAATATACATTTATTACTGAAATTTTCA
>NW_015150997.1:582937-584612 GCF_000732505.1 Cyprinodon variegatus | reverse complement strand
CAGAGAGCGTTCTCCCGAGTGTGTCTGCTGGGTCAGACTGGCCAGAGTGTTCTTCTGTCATGTTTTTCACGTGTTTGGCCCACATGCAGACAACACTCGGGAGACAGGAAGCAGATTCAGGGTTTTATTAAAGCTCAGAAATAAATTCAGAGAAACGAGAAAACTAAACAATGAGTCAGCGTCAGGCAGAGTCACGGGACCGGGGTTTGCACGAGCTGAAAAGGGAGAGATGAGTTAGACAGCGCGCCGCGGATGGGCCGCGCGTAAAGAGGTGCGTAAGGCTTACCACTGAGCTCAGAAAGCGCACTGGGGAGGTGGTGTGGAGGAGCGGACTCAGCGCTGCCTGGGTGAGGTGATCCGGTGACTGGGTGACCGATGAGCGGGCCGGGTAAACTCGTGCAGGATCCAAGCTGCGCCGTTGGGAGCAGTGATCAGCGATCAGCTGGAGACACCAGGCGAGCACTGGGGAAACGCCCGGAGCAGGTTTAGAGTCGAGGGAGCGTTCACACAAGGTTAACACTCTGGCATCCTCCAGCTGTCAGAGAGCTCCTTTTATAGCGCAGACAGGTAACCACAGAACGTGCCTCAGGTGTGTATCACGCCCACCAGTCAACTCCAGTCACCTGTGTAGAAAGCAGGGGCAGAAAAAGCACAACACTACCTGCTGAGTCCTGACAGAGTTAGATCTTGTTGATTTGTTTAATAATATCAACACAGATGATATGGTAAACCCACTTGACTTAATCACTGCTCTCTTTCTGTGCTCTGATGGTTTTGTCCAACAAGATCTGGTGTTAAAAATGTCCATGTGTCAGTTCTCAGTTCCTCTGCTGCTTCCAAACTGTGATACAAAGCAGTGCACCCTCATGCTGTGGGCTATGAGAGACATTGTTAAGAAGTACAGACCTCCAGATCTTACTGAATCAAAGGGATTCATTGAAGAAAGAATAGTTACTTCTGAACTTCCAATGGTCTCTTTTGTTAGACTGGGTGAGTGCTCCATGTCCAAATCAGAGATTCTCAATAAGCTCCTGAGTAACTCTCAGCAGAACCATGACACCTTTGTTCACCGCAACATGGAGTGTGGAGACAGTCCAAGAAGAATATCCAATGGACTGACAGAAATTACCTGGTACCTTCCCTGTGGAAACAAAAACATGGACATTTTCAGTGAGCTAGTAGCTATAGCTAACCTTCGTGGTGACATAGCTTCATTTGAAACACAATTCTGTTTTTTGTGTCAGACATCTGCTGCTGTTTTTGTGTTCTTCGATGAGCTGGAGCAGCTAAAGCCTGAGATCAAGTTGCTGAATAACAAAAACCACAAAGCAAAGATATACTTGGTAGCAAACCAACAAAACAAAAACTTCAGCAGTGATGATTTAACAAGGTTAGCAAATAATCTGGGGACAAAAAACGTCATGATAAAACAAACACAAACAAATGATGCTGCTTTTATCAGAGGACTCAGAAAAATAATCAAGGATGTGGTTTATGATCCCCAGATGAAGATGTCAGTAGAGCAGATGGCTGAAATAGCACCTGAACTGGGAATTATAGTTGACGAATACTCTCCAGAATGTCAGGATGGAAAGAGAAAGGCAGATGACATCACTGCAGAAATTAAAGACACATTCAAATACACTCAGGAACAGTTTCCTTTGCAAGGGCAAAT
>NW_015150997.1:580185-582714 GCF_000732505.1 Cyprinodon variegatus | reverse complement strand
TCAGAAACAGAACTCCTATGCTATGTCAGATGCAATAACACGCTTCATTACTGTAATATCCAGCCCAGAGAGAGAGAGGGGTTATTTTCTGAAATGGATGAGAATGAACCTTGATGACTTGTCTCGATTAAAACTTTCTGGCCTTCGGGCTCTTTACAAGGACAAATCCAAGGACTCTGAGAACAAAAAGGAGATCAAAGAAATTGACCAACAACTGTCCAATAGCTCACTGGGAGTTGAACACTTCTTCCGTGAAATGGGTCAGATCTACGAAGCTTCTCTTTACCTTCCTGAAAATAACCCATCACGCCAACAACTGCAACATCTGCTTAAACTTTGTGCTCAGTTGTTGCTGGATGGATTTCCTATTGAGCTTGTAGATGGAGATTCTTCCAACATACCTCTCAGATGGGTGAGTGATGTTCTCTATCAGCTCAATGACTTGGTGTCTCCTAAGAACAAGATAGTGGTCGTCACAGTTCTTGGAGTTCAGAGCACAGGAAAATCCACCCTCCTGAACACCATGTTTGGAGTGCAGTTTGCAGTCAGCAGTGGTCGAAGCACTAGAGGTGCCTTCATGCTACTCATCAAAGTCAATGAAGACTTCAAAGATGTTTTAAACTGTGACTTTATGGTGATCATCGACACTGAAGGCTCCTGATCTGGCTCAACTGGAAAACAGCCATGAACATGACAATGAGCTGGCAACACTTGTTGTTGGGCTGAGTGATGTCACCATTATCAATATTTCAATGGAGAATTCAACAGAAATGAAAGACATCCTGCAGATAGTGGTTCATGCTTTCCTCAGGATGAAGGAAGTCGGCAAAAAGCCCAGATGTCAATTTGTTCACCAGAACGTTTCTGATGTTTCAGCTCATGAGAAGAACTTACGAGACAGAAAGCTGCTCCTAGAACACCTGAATGAGATGACCCAGGCAGCAGCTAAAATGGAAAAGAAAGAGAAGAACAAGAATTTCACTGATGTCATGGAGTACAATCCAGACACTGGGAATTGGTACATTCCTGGACTCTGGAATGGAAACCCACCAATGGCACCAGTTAATGCAGGGTACAGTGAGGCTGTCTATGAGTTCAAGAAAAACATCATCCAGCTGCTGGGAAAGTGTGGGTCAACTTCTAATAACATCTTGAAGTTCAGAGAGTGGATAACCAGCCTGTGGAACGCAGTAAAACATGAAAACTTCATCTTCAGCTTCAGAAACAGTCTGGTAGCTGATGCATACATGAGACTCTGCACAGAGTACAACAAATGGGAGTGGGAGTTTAAAAAAGAAATGTACACCTGGGTTACCAATGCAGAGACTAGAATTTCTAATTTTGGTACAGTTGCTGCAACATCTGACATATCTGACATGGAGGAATTTATCAATGAGTTAAAAAGTGAAGCACTCAAAGAGTTGATTAAGTTGGAGTCAAAGATTCTTGAGAACCTGAAGAAATACTTTGAGCAGTCAGAAGGTCATGTTCACCTGGTTGAAGGATACAGAGAGGATTTCTCTAACAGCATAAAGAGTCTTAGAGGACAAACTGAAAGATCAGTGTTTAACCAGCTCAGAGTAGCAGCGGACATCAAACAGGGAAAGCAAGAACTGGATAAAATTAAGACAAGCTATACAGAAGAAATTGAAAAAGCAGTGTGTGCTTTAATTGATGAGTGCCGAAAGAAAAAAGTTGAAATGACAGACAGAGAACTTAAGGACAGTTTTGATAGGATGTGGACTAAAACATTGGAGACCTTGTCCTTTGCTACACAGAACACTTCAGATATATATGCCAGTGTTGACCATCAGTTGCAAACAAATCTTTCCCCCAAAGGAAGCTATGCATGTGAACTGCTAAGTAAAAAAAGACTTAAAGACTGTGGATCGGGGCCTTTTACATACACACCTACAGGAGTACAGAAAAACACCACAGTTGCTTGGAAAGGATTGTGGTCCTGGGAGGATATAGTAAAGGAGAGACAAACAATGCAAAGTGCATGATATCTGATTGCAGTGAATTTGTGTTAAGGAAAATGGAAAGGAAAACAAATTATTATGATATTTACATCCAGGAGATCCTTCACATCATTGATGAGAAGCTGAACAATGATGATGTCAACAGCGACACTGAGTTTGAGGTTTCTCTGAAGCTGCACATCTGTGGATCTGCTGCTGGAAAGTTTCAAAAGATGCATGAACATTTTATACAAGAAAATGATCTTAAGAGATGTCTGCAGAAAAACAAGGAAAAGTTCTGCATAGATTTCAAAGATGTGTTCAATGAGAGAGATCAGTGCCAGAAGAAAGCTGAAGAATTCACCAACCAATGTCTGAAACCTGCTGTGGAGGATTTTGTCTATTATTCTCTTGGTTCTGATATTGTTGATAAAATGCTGACAAAAGAAGAGTTCAGCACACGAATGTCCTTCCAGTATTCAATTTTACTGGATTTGATTGAAAAAAGCAACTTTGAAAGCTTTCAGAGATACATTTGCTCATATGAAGATTATGTAAAAGTTTGAAT
>NW_015150997.1:574403-578016 GCF_000732505.1 Cyprinodon variegatus | reverse complement strand
ATTCTTTAGAAACCATAACTAACATTATCTTAAGTGTATATATTAGTATATTTTTTGCATGCCTTATACCCTAGTGTTTTTAGAGATTTTTATAATTTTATTTACTATTTCATATATGTTTCATGTTGCACGACTGTACCACAAAAATTTCCTAGTTGTGAACCTCTTCACTTACAATGGCAATAAACCCGATTCTGATTCTGATTCTGATTCTGATTCAGTCCTGCATCGACCACATAAATGTTGCCATTGAAAAGGCAAAAGCTGAAAATACTGATAGTCTGAAGGCATTTGTTGAAAATATCTGCAAAGAACTTGGTGATAAACTAATTATATCCCAGGATGCTCTCAATGCCTTTATGGTTCTGAACAAAGCTGACCAGGAACAGTTTGCTCATTGGCTCAGAGAGAGTGTGAAGAAAATGAAAGAAGCTCTTAGGCAGAAGTTTAAAAACACAGACTTTGAAATAAAACTCAGAATTCTCGATTTAAAACCACAGAATGAGCTTTTCAACAGAGTGGTTGGTTGTGGCAAACAGTGTCCATTCTGTAAAATATCCTGTGATGCAGGAGGAGCAGCTCACACTGAACACTTTGCTTCCCTGCATCGACCACACGGTTTGGTTCAGCATAGGTGGACAGGCTCAGGAAAACTCATTACTGATATCTGCACTTATCTCATTATCAGTGACACACGCTTTTGCTGTAGTGCTACAAACAATAAATATCATCCTTACAAAGACTATAGGAGGATTTATCCAGACTGGAAAATTACTCCAGATTCAAGTCTTGAGGCATCAGATTATTGGAAATATGTGATGAACAAGTACAACAAGGAATTTGCTGAAGCATATAAAGCAAACCCTGCTGACATTCCTGCTGCTTGGAAGAAAATCACAGTAGAGCAGGCAAAGAAAAGTCTCAGGAAATCATTCAGCTTCAGGTGAAATCATAATTGATGTCTAGATAAAAGACTAACTGGTTCTTATATGTAGTGTAGTTAACTTGTTTTTTCTTGAAAGCCCATCTCATTTGCACTCAGGGTTAATGTAATTCAAGAATCAAAAGTCTTTATTGTAAATATTGAATTTAAGTTAAACTGCTGTGGAGAGAGCTGTAGATCAGAAGAGTAAAAAGGGGTTGGTTGGATCTTATTGTGTGCTTTTTCAAGGCTTTAGGCTAAACCCATGGTTATTCTCAAAATTCTCTACTTCAGCTTTAATGTCACAATTCTTTGAAAGAAACAAAAGACTTGGGCTTTACAGCTTACTAGCCATGTGTAAAACTTAACTAAACATAATAAATAATTCAAGAAAAAAACAAAGCGTGTTAAAGAAAAAAATAAAAACATCAAACCATTTTCTCTCACACTTTATCCCTGCTGGGGTGGTAAGGGGTGCTGGTGCCCATCTCCAGCTGTCTACAGGCAAGAGGCGAGATACACCCTGGACAGGTTCGCCAGTCCATCCTATAAAATAAAAACATTTGGATTCCTTATAGAACATAGATGCGTCAAACATAAACCAACCTTTCAGCTTAGTGTAGTGCTATAAGCCACAACTCTGTCCTAAACTGAACTTGCACGTAATGATTTATACTGCAAATGGGATCTAATTGGAATGCACTGTATGTACTGTATATGACTCTGAATCTGTCTCTGTGATGTGGTTGAACTGATTATTTCTATAAACCTGATCTGCTCTGCATTGTAAAAAGCCTTGAAATTACATTTGTTGAGGATCAATCTTAAATTGCATTGAGTATCAGGTTCAAGTCTTTAATTCTGAATCTATTTTTTTTTTTTTTTTTTTTTTGCTGTATGGTTATAGTGATGTTATGATAAAGATGTTTTTGTAAAGGTTTCCTTTTTAATTTGTAAAGTTATTGTCAAACACTCTTTGGGAAATCAGTGATTGCCAGATATGGTATTGTGTTAGCATGAAATTATATATTTTTTTGCTTTTGTATTTTCATCCTGTGATAAAAATAAACATTCAGAGTTTAACTTTGTCCAGTTATATGGCTGCGGGAAGTGGGGCTGCTGGGGGAGCTGAAGCACCCTCTAGTGGCAAGAGGAAGATTTAAATTTTTTTTTTTTATTAAAAACAGTGGAGCCACCAGGAATTTGGGGCCCCATGAAAGGCATTGATATTGGGCCCTAGAGGCCCCCAAGCTTTAAAACTGCTATAAAGATGCACTGAAAAGTATCATTTACATTGCCAATGTAATTTCTTATTGTAATATCTATACTAAGGAAAACTATAAGAGCATGAAAAAGTTAAAAATACATTAACTCTAAACGTGCTATCAAAATACTAACAGCTTATTTAAAACAAAACACACAGCTGTACCTATGTACACATTAATATAGAGAATAGGTTTAAGATATATTCTTATCAGGTTTCACTATAACTTTATTAAAGGACACATTATTTTTATGCTGGCCCTGGGAACTCATTTTTCATCGATCTGTACGAGTAATGACAAAACTTGTATTTTTTTTTATCTGGATGCTTCTAGCTGCTCATGACAATGAAATGTTAAAGAAACGGGGCTGCTGGTTGATCATCTGTTTACATGATGGAGGGATACCGACAGTTATTTAATGTAAATATCCTGCTAAACATCTCCTAGCGTTTAACTGACGTTAACCCTCCGATAACTACAGCATTTTCCTGTTACTTGGTCTGGTTGGTAAATGTAAACTCTGTGGGCCTCTGTTATGTACAGACACACCATAGGCTCATTAAAATGCTAGATTCACCCTGTTTTTTTCTCTCTTAAAAATAAAAAATTAAACAACAAAATATATTAAAAAAAACTTGCAATCATGATCTGTTTAAGATCAGCTCGGCAGCATAGCTATCTTATTTTACTCAACAGTTTAATAATCTAACATTAATTCGACTTATTCAGTTAAGAAACCTTTCTGAAAAAAGGTTCTCATCCTTCTGGTGGTAGCTGGGGCTCAGTCTCATTTATCTCTCTTCATCAGTTATTTGACCTTTTTCCATTGGGGTCAGAAACTTTAGATTTCTATTATCTCATATATTTAGTGTTGTGATTTTGATATTATATGCCAATCCAGGTTGGATGCCACATTTATGTTGTGAATAACTGTTATATTAAATTTCCAGCCAGCTGCGAATTTATATTTATGATGCTTTAAGATGTTTATTGCCCTCCCTGGTAGGGGTGGTAAATATCTTATTTTAATCAGATATTATTTCGGTTGTTATATACTGTTAATGAACACGCGCCCTACTAGCTGTGAGTTAGAACAAATAAATGAAAGAGTGATTCCATCTCAAATCATGGTCAAACAGTTAATTCTGCACATACATGGAATAAATTCACCAGAACTTCTGTTCAAAATATAAGAGTTTATTAAGAAAAAAATTATTCAGCTCCAAATTAAACATATTTCTGTTGGGAGCTGGAGAAGTTCCATCTCTCTCCAGCAGAGTCCGCCATGGATCCTCCTGAGCTGAGCCTTCGACACACCTGAGGCGCATCTCATCATCAGAGGATCCACACTATATAACCTGCCTTCAGACCTTGCCTCGAGACCGCAGTGTTAAATCCAGTTGGAAACCTGTTTTTCTCCTGTGAA
>NW_015150997.1:570701-572303 GCF_000732505.1 Cyprinodon variegatus | reverse complement strand
GTGATGTTATGATAAAGATGTTTTTGTAAAGGTTTCCTTTTTAATTTGTAAAGTTATTGTCAAACACTCTTTGGGAAATCAGTGATTGCCAGATATGGTATTGTGTTAGCATTAAAAAGTATTATGTTTTTTTTATTTTATTTTGTATCTTCATCCTGTGATAAAAATAAACATTCAGAGTTTAACTTTGTCCAGCTCCATTGCTGCGGGAAGTGGGGCTGCTGGGGGTGCTGCTGCACCCTCCAGTGGCGAAAGGGAGATTTAATTTTTTTTTTAATTAAAAACGGGAGCCACCAGGTATTTGGGGCCCCATTAAAGACATTGATATTGGCCCCTAAGGCCCCCCAAGCTTTAAAACTGATATAAAGATGCACTGAAAAGTATCATTTACATTGCCAATGTAATTTCTTAATGTAATATCTCTACTGAGGAAAACTATAAGAACATGAAAAAGTTAAATATACATTAACTTTAAACCTACTATCAAAATAATAAGCTTATTTAAAACAAAACACACAGCTGTATCTATGTACACATGAATCGAAAATAGGTTAAGCATTGTGAAAATACATTCTTATCAGGTTTCACTATAACTTTAATAAAGGACACATTATTTTTATGCTGGCCCTGGGAACTCATTTTTCATTGATCTGTACCTTTAATGAGAAAAAACATGTATTTGTGGCACTATGAAAGAGAACAAGGCATGAAAGTAGTAGCCCGCCCATTTTATTTTTCTTATGCTAAAGATTGATTACAGCCAGAGATCAATTAAAATGTATTATCTTGGACAGTAGAGTAGTAAAGAAATGAAGAAGGGGATCAGGTGGAACAGTTTTATAGAGAAACAGCCACATACATCCAGAGACTAAGTGAAGTAATGGGTCAGTCAGAAGAGGAATCCCAATTCAAAGCGTCTGGGCCACAGATAGACCTTGATGATACTGTTCCATGCACCACTTCAGTCCAGACAACAGATTACCCACTCAAAACCCGAGCAGAGCCAAAACACACTCTACAGGAGGTAACATTGAGGAGGGAGTTTAAAATCTCTGGGCAGATAGGAGAGAGTGGGCAGAAGGATAAGCTGTCCTACCTCAGTTTAGTACGCCAGATTAAAAATGGGATTGAAAAAGGACACCCAGTGACTGAAGTAGTTGAAGCAGTTATTAGGGCCATCAGTCCAGGAATGCCCCTAAGAGACATGTTGGAGATAAAACGTGGGTTAACCCTAAGCAAACTGCTCACCATACTAAAGGGACACTACAGAGTAGATAGCCCCACTGAACTTTACCATCAGCTTCTCAATATCTCCCAAGAACCCAAAGAAACTGCCCTAAATTTTGTATTTCGTGCTATTGAGCTCAAAGAAAAACTTCTATGGAAAGCAGCAAATGAGGAGACTGATGAACTGTACAGCAGAGCCACAATTCAGCGTAAGTTCCTACGCTCCATTGAAACTGGGCTACTCAGTGACTCCATTAAGTATCAGTTGCTGCCTCTCTTAAGTAAGATGACCATAACAGATGAAGAACTGATTGAGAGACTTAACGAAGCTTCCAAGTTAGAAAATGAAAGATTGGAGAAACGAAGAAGGTCCAC
>NW_015150997.1:567991-570501 GCF_000732505.1 Cyprinodon variegatus | reverse complement strand
TTCAGAGGCAGGTGTGATAAGGACTGGAGTAAAGAGAGTGCCTTTTAGAGCATATGAAGTTACCACAGTCTATGCACGGGCACATGTTAGACCACATGCTCTGGGCCAAGACATGCTTTTTTTAGCTGACACGGTGGACTCACCACCAGAGGGCGTCATGTTCAGTGATGTACTGGTGCAAATTCCAGACAGAACAGTGCCATATGTGCCCATCCCAGTGACTAACACCACAGACCACACCATTTATCTAATGAGTCTTAAAGTGATCGGACGTCTTGAACCAATAAAAACTGCATATGCAGCAGACATCCAGACAAAAGTAAATGAGTGGACACAGGAGGGAAAAAAAAGTTCAGAGTTAAAGTCACACATCCTGAATAACACACAGTCGGACAACATTCAGCAGAGACCAAAGTCATGGGATCCACCAGTGGATCTCCAGCACTTGACAGAAAGTCAACAAACAGCTGTGAAGAACATGTTACGGGAGTAATGTGAGGCATTTGCATATGACAGCGATGATGTGGGCTGCATCCCTTCCCTGAAAATGCATATAACCCTTCATGACACAAGTCCTGTAAAGAAAACCTACATGTCAGTCCCAAAGCCTCTTCACAATGAAGTGAAAGAGTATTTGCAAGATCTGCTTAACAAAGGCTGGATCACACCATCAAGGTCTCCCTATTCATCACCTGTGGTGTGTGTCCGTAAGAAAGATGGTGCTCTTCGGCTTTGTTGTGACTTCAGAGAGCTCAACCGCAAGTCAGTTCCAGACCGTCATCCAATACCAAGAATTCAGGACATGTTGGATGCACTGGGCGGGAGCTCTTGGTTTTCAGTGTTAGACCAAGGCAAGGCGTACCACCAGGGTTGTTTGGATGAGGAGAGCCGCCCCTTAACCACCTTCATCACACCCTGGGGGCTCTACCAATGGGTGCGCATTCCCTTTGGCCTGAGCTCTGCACCCGCTGAGTTCCAGAGGAGCATGGAACATTGTATGGCAGGTCTCAGAGACACCATTTGCCTTCCGTACCTGGACGACAATCTGGTGCACAGCAGCAATTTTGAAGAACACCTAGAGCACATCCGCCTGGTCCTCCAGCGTTACAGGGAGCATGGTGTTAAGCTGACTCCAAAGAAATGTGACCTGTTCAGGAGAAGTGTAAAGTTTTTGGGCAAGCTAGTTACAGGCCAGGGTTACACAATGGACCCAGCAGAGCTGGCCCCAGTGATGGCCTTAAAGGAAAGAACCCCTGCAACTGTCGGAGAGGTACGTCAAATGCTTGGTTTTCTCTCTTATTATAGGCCTTTCATCGCCAACTTCTCCCGCATAGCCCATCCACTCTATAGCCTGCTTAGTCCTCCCTCCTCTGAGAGCTCTGTTTCAGTCCCAGCTAACAAGACTAGGAAGGGGGTGAAGAAAAGTAGAGGCCACTTACCTTCACGGTCACCCATTCAGTGGACTAGCGTCCACCAGGAGACATTGTGCCTGCTCATAGATGCACTTACCAGACCTCCTGTTCTTGGGTACCCTGACTTTACAGAGCCCTTTGTTTTACATTGTGATGCATCTCAAGTGGGTTTAGGAGCGGTTCTGTACCAGCGACAGCAAGGCAAGATGAGAGTTATAGCATATGGTTCCCGCACCTTGAGCCCAGCAGAGAAAAAGTACCACCTGCACTCTGGCAAATTAGAGGTTTTGGCAATGAAGTGGGCCATTTGTGAACGTTTCCGGGATTATCTGTACCATGCACCATCATTTGTGGTGTACACTGATAATAACCCGCTGACATATGTGCTCACTACTGCAAAGCTCAACGCCACGGGTCACAGATGGGTCGCGGAGCTGGCCAGCTACAACTTCACCATCCGCAAACGTCCAGGCAAGACCAACACGGACGCAGACGGGCTGTCGCGAATGCCGTTGGACATTGACAGTTACATGGAGAGCTGTACAGCTGAAGTGGGACAGGAGGCCATAAGCGCCTCTATGGAGTCGGTGGTGGTGGAGCAGAGTTACCCGTGTCAAGGCATTGGTGTTATCCATGTTAGTGCTCTGAAGTTGATTAAAGATTCTAACACCAACCAGCCTTTTACACCAGACGAGATCCGTACAGCCCAGGAAGCAGATGAGGTCCTGTCAAGAGTGCTCTGGTACAAGTCACAGGGTAGAAGACCAAGTAGGATCGAGGTGAAGTCGGAGACTCCTGTAGTAGCTACATTACTCAGGCAGTGGTTGAAGCTGCATGTCGACCAACATGGTATCCTGCGCCGCAAAACAGCCCACCGAGAGCAGCTATTGGTCCCGAAAGCCTATCTTCCCCTGGTTTTTAAAGAGCTCCATAAAGACATGGGCCACTTAGGGGTGGAAAGAACACTCGACCTGATCAGAGACAGGTTTTACTGGCCGCAGATGGCAAGGGATGTTGAACACTTTGTTATGGAAGAATGCGAGTGTCTCAAGAAGAAGAAGCCGAGTAAGCAGACCCGTGCTCGTCTGACCTCGATCC
>NW_015150997.1:564873-566782 GCF_000732505.1 Cyprinodon variegatus | reverse complement strand
GAGTTATGACACTTTAGGTCAGCCAACTTTGGTACAGAGGCACTACAAGGTGACTAAGACTCAAGTTATTGAGAGTAATGCCTTCTGGAGACCATGGGCTGTGGCACTGTGTTAAAGCTATGGTCTAATGTACTGTGTAACCAGAAATGTCAGGAGACATTTAATTTGATGGGGGAGAGTGTGGCACTATGAAAGAGAACAAGGCATGAAAATAGTAGCCCCCCATTTTATTTTTCTAATGCTAAAGATTGATTACAGCCAGAGATCAATTTGAATGTATTATCTTGGACAGTATCTGAATCTCGCCATCAGAGGGCGCTCAGCACTGCATGCCATAATGGTTAGCATTCTGGCAAGCTGAAGAAGACAGCCATTCCTGAGCAGACAGCGGATAGTACTGAGAGCAGCTGCTGTAACCGCTGTGTTTTGTGTTTGCAGGTAAGCTGAGTGATAAATAAAAGATGTAGTTGATATAGCGCTGGTAGCCTCTTTTAGGTACCGTCTGGCAGAGAGAGGTGCTTCGGGGAAGCAAAGTTACCGAGTTGAATACGAAGCCGGCGGTAGCATCAGGCTAAGGTGAAAAGGCTAACGGCTCGCGCTCATGTGAACTCGGTTAGTTAGGTTGATCGGCTGATATAGGGCCGGAAAATGTTGGCTAAATGTATTGTTTGATATCACTTAATGAAAGTTGTATTGGAGTAATGTTAATGGTGAAAATGTGTGCTTACGGTGTGTCACTCTTGGATCTGCATGCAATAACGGTTAGCGTTCTGGCAAGCTGAAGAAGACAGCCGTTGCAGAGCAGACAGCGGATAGTACTGAGAGCAGCTGCTGTAACCGCTGTGTTTTGTGTTTGCAGTTGAACAAAATAAATATGCTACACCAGAAGTGACCGGCCCATCATTTCAAGCTGTGTAACATATTTTTTTATGTTGCTGCTTCAGGCTGCTCATGAGAATGAAATGTTGAAGAAATGGGGCTGCTGGTGGATTATCTGTACATGATGAATGGGGGACAAAGACATTTATTTAATGTAATAATCCTGCTAAACATCTACTAGCATTTAGCTGACATTAACCCTCGATAACTACAGCGTTTTACTGTTACCTGGTCTGGTTGGCAAATGTAAACTCTCAGCCCTGTGGGACAGACACACCACAGGCTCATTAAATGCTAGATTCACCCTGTTTTTTGTTTTTTTTTGAAAATTAAAAATGAAACAACAAAATATTTTTTAAAAACTTGCAATCATGATCCGTTTAAGATCAGCTGGGCGGCATTGCTATCTTTTTTCACTCAGCATTTTAATAATCTATCATTAATTTAGAATTAGAATTCAACTTTATTGTCATTCCACTTCACAAGTACAGAGCAATGAAATACATTCTCTGCATATAACCCATCCCCTTTGGGGAGCAGTGGGCGGCTATTGTGCGGCGCCCAGGGAGCAGTGTGGGGTTAAGGGTCTTGCTCAGGGAGCCTGAGTGGCAGTCCGTGGGAGTTGGGTTTGAACTCAGAACCTCAGGATTCCAAGCTAACCAATAGGCTGCCACTCCTATTCAGTTAAGAAACCTTTCTGGAAAAAGGTTCTAATCCTTCTTGTGGTAGCTAGAGCTCAGTCTCATTTATCCCTCTCATCTTCTCTCTTCATCAATTATTTTACTTTTTTCCATTGTGGTCGGAAACTTTAGATTTCTCTTATCTTATATATATGTAGTGATGTTATTTTTATATATATGCCAATCCATGTTAGATGCCATATTTATGTTGTGAATAACTGTTCTATTTAATTTCCAGCCAGCTGGGAATTTATATTTATGATACTTTAAGATGTTATATTTTCACGACTATAAGGCGCACTTAAACGTCTTTTTTTCCCCTCAAAATGTGCGGTGCTCCCTATGTGTGT
>NW_015150997.1:551368-564688 GCF_000732505.1 Cyprinodon variegatus | reverse complement strand
TCAGTTAGTAACTCAGTTACTTTTTGGGAGAAGTAACTAGTAACTATAACTAATTACTTTTTCAAAGTAACGTGCCCAACACTGTCAATGAGTCGATGCAATCAACTGGCTTTCCACAGATAGAAGAGTTTGAATCCATTTGACTATATGATCTGTTGAACTGTAAAGTGCCTTGAGATGACATGAGTGTTGTGAGTTAGCACTATAAAATAAAGTGAATTGAATGAAAACAAAATAAAAATTAAAATAAATGTAAATTCCAATAGTAGAGGAAGTGGCATGCCCTGACTGAAACCCTCTAATTAGCTAGCTAATAAGGTCAATACGGCTCTCCTCCCAGTTGGTGCAACCACATGGGTTTGACTTCCTGACCTTTGTTTAAGATGCCCAGACAGACTCCTGGAGGCAAAGCCATCAAAAACTCATCTACAAGCTTCATCCCCAGAACCAAGTATTTCCCTTCCTTTGGTCCTGTTACATTATAGTTTTTAAATTCCTGTTAGTCTTGCTGCTCAGCTCAGACTGCTGACTCCAGGTTCAACATATTCTCATTATCTGTTCGTATGAAATCGTACGAAAAGTTATGCACACTATTTCGTTCGTTTTGGACGTTTTTCCTCAAAAAACCACATCACTGTGCATGCGCTGGCAGACAGAAAAAAAAAGCAGATCCGTGGACGGACGTAAAGATGGGAAAAACAGTGCAATCATCACTTATTCATGTCTCTAACTACGCTGCTTGCTGTTTTATATCTTAGGGTTAGGGTCAGGGTTAGGGCTAATTGTAATTTATATTCTTTATTCATATATGGTGCGCATGCGCATACGACGAAAAAAACGTCCAAAACGTACAAAATTACGGTGCATAACTTTTCATACGATTTCATACGAACTCATAATGAGAATACACTCCCAGGTTAGGAGATCCAAGCCCCAAACAAGGCTTGGAATCATAGAAGTACATAAAGTTCAAATCACCAGGGTGATTCTGTGGTTGAGGAACCTTTGAACCAACATAATAAAGGTATTAACCATGCATAGAGTTGAGGAGTTCCTTGGAGAACCAGAAAGTGTTGCTGGGGTGTCGGGTATCTGGGTTTCCATCAAGGACATGTGACCACTATGATCCAAACTCACAGGAGCGGAAATTGATGGATTGACGAGCAGTATGCCTCATAGCTGCTCTTTGCTTAAAATTAAAACATGAGAATGAGGCTGAAAGGTAAAAGGCTTAAAGTTGTCCATCTAAACCATCTGTTTTTTGAAAGCAGGTCTGGACTGGCTTGAGTTTAACATCTTTACTTTGGGCTAACTTTAGACAGAATCTGTGAGCTATCAAAGCTCTTTTTTTTTATTAAATAAAGGCCAACATTGACCAATCTTGAAAAACAAAAATGAGACTAAGAATATTGAGGATTTGAAAGATTAGAACAAATCCTTGATGATGCCACAGTAAAAACCTTTAGAGAGAACCCGGGAAGGGCACAGTTTACTGGTTTGTTTCACTAAATCTGTCTGCTGACTTTATAAGAGTCTGGCTCAGAAAGATGAATGCACTCTTTCAAAGGTGGGGGTGGGATAAAGGAAACAGAGGAAAATGAAAAAGGAAACTCAAACAGTCAGTCATTTTATTGTCTTCACAAAATGTGACCAGCTTAGCTGCAAATTCAAAAATAACAAAATCAGGTATCCAACAGTCTGAAATAGAGCCTTTTTAATGTGATACTACTTCAGTTTCTTTTCAAAGAGCACAGATTGGCAGAACTACCGGCAGCAACATACCCGTTCTCCTGTCGAACTGGAACTAAGTCATCTGTATGGATAACACACTGTCCTGCAGGCTGAAGCTTCTGAGTGTCTCCTCTCTCTGAGATCCCCTGCAGCAGACGCAGCTCCCCGAAGTTTCCAGCAACGGCCTCTGGTGACCTCAGGCTATTCCTGCCCTGATGGCCTTGGGCGGATGTCTGAGACATTTCAATCTCCAGGTTGCTTTTGTTCTCCAAATACATTTTGAAGTCTAGAAGAGAGCAAGGAAAAGATTTATCTTTATTTATTTTCTGTTTTGTCCATTGCAACAGAAGCATTAACAGTAGCGTTTAAAATAAGGAAAATATACCATATTCTGAGAACAAAGACATCTCTAAATAGGTAGAATGCATTTCGATATTAAATGCCTTCATTAGTTGCCTTGTATGTAATTTGTCATGAAGACAGAGGAACAGAGGAGAAAGGTCAAGGTTTTAAAACATGTCCAAAACTGTTCAAGTTTCAAACATCTACATGATCTATTTCCATTCAATCTATTGTCATAGAGTAGAAAGAGCAACATAGAACTGCAGTCTGTTAATGCGAGAGGCAGCCAAGAGGGTAAATCTGGAGGAACTGTCAGAATACAACTATAATTTTGGTCTATAGTCTACTTGGTTCTTGCTTCCAATGATGACTAGTGCTGCGGCGATGCCATTTTTTTGGCCCCGATACCTTGCTGTGTAGTATCGGCCGATACCAATACCATCTGGTAAAAATTGATGTGTGTGTATATATGAAGAACTGCATACTACTTTGATGTAAAATAATTGCCATCATGGCTTTGTCAAGCTGCTGCCTACCTTTGTGAAGCAGGAAAAACACTAATACAAAGTGAATCAAGTAGAACATCTTATTGCCTACCTGGAATGGGTGACAATAGTTGAATAAACTTTTGTCTCTGAAAATGGTATCGGTGCCCTATTTGTTGGTACTATACTCGCCGATACTGATACCACCATTTGGATCGGCGCCCCGCCCGATACTGGTATCAGTATCGGTGCAATACTAGTGAAGACTTGCTAAAGAAATTAATAGGAAGATCTGTTTAGTCATATGTAATGGACATGTATGAATCTACATATCAAATGCAGCGTGGCAGAAGACTAACACCAAACATCTTCCTACACACCAAATTCCAGATCTAACTGTAACAGGAAATAGGGTTGGGCCCCCAGAGACGCTCTCTACCCTGTCTGAATTGGATTGAGCTATTTTAAAGAAAAGAGCAAAAAAAATTTTTACATCTCTACTGATTAGAGATATTTGACACCCTGTGCAAGAACCTGTTTCTCTATACTCTACACCCTGTGCAATAACTATACATAGAAGCATCTAAATACCCATGTAAACACCCTGTGCAATAACCCTGTATAATAATCCTGCTGTATAAAAAACAAAAAAAGCTGTCATATATGGATGCACTGTATATACTGGATATATCCCATGCACCTTTTTCTTTCTTTGGCACATTCTTCTCCTTTGGCTATTTGAGCTGATGTAACGAGTGCATTTTTTCCACTGCGAGATCATTAAAGTCAATCAATTAATATAACCCTAATAATTTGCAACCTTTTGAAGGTGGTTTTGAACAGTTATTATGCAGACGCTGATCAGAAATGAGCTCCCAAATCTTTTCATCTTTACATGTAAACTGTTGAAAACTATGGACTATAACCCAAATTAGATGATGTTTGTGATTTTAAGATTAAAAAATATATATAAAACAAAAATTTCAGGAGGTATTAATTCTATTGTTAGGTTTTAACTGACAAAAGCAAAAAAAAAAGAAAGACAGTTTTTGCTAATATGGTTCCCTTATCCCAATAACACTGAGTTGTGTGACTTAAGCAGTTACTCAATAGACCAGAATTACATGAGACTAGAGAGAAACCAGAATTAATGGAGTAGAAGAAACTGCAGTCAGGTGATTCACTCCTGCAGTTTTATTGCCAGAAGTCATATGATCCACTGTATGAATGGAGATGTTGAAGAGTAACCGCTTTTCTGCCTGAAACATTTTTTTATTCCTTACTACTAAACAGAACCCAATCTAGCAGGAATAATTGTTAGCTTATGTTTAAACTCCTGATGTCTGGCTATCTCTTAAACGTTTTTACATTGTGCCATTTTCCTTAACCAGAAAATCCATTGTGTTTTATATTATTGCCTAAAAACATAATGTATAAATGTGGAACTGAAGAGAAATGATTTATAGTTAACATTTTCTGAGCCATGTTCGTAGATGAGCAAAAAGTCTCCCAAAATTCCAAAACAACAGTAGTTTAAATAAAATTAATCTTTAAACTTCTGGGAAATTGTTTTTTTTTTCTTTTAAGAAGGAAAATGCATCTTCTTTATGTTTCACAATTAAAATTATTTCTAGCAGTGATTTCCACCAAACATTCAACAATTTTTTTTCCTCATCCTTTTTTTTCTTATGTCATGGTTTTGTGTTTATTATCGTAATCCTTACTAGAACAATGATGCCAATTTGAACTTTTAGATTTCACTTTTTAGTCTGACCTTCATGATAAAATGTTTGGTATACCAGCTGTTTAAGTCAAAGGATAACCAGGTAATAGAATGGCCTAGTCAAAGTCCTGACCTCCAGTAAATACATTTACATCTAACATCTAACCTGTGGCAGAATTTAATTCCTATTTGTTTTTCATTTGGCTTTTATTTGCCATAATCATTTTTGTGCTTTTCGATTACTTCAATCTAAAAAAAATGTTACAATTTGTGTTTGCACATACTACAAACTTTCAAGGTTATTAAAAGCTCCTAAAATCAGCTTCTTTATTCTAACATTTAACTTCACTTTTAATGATTACTTAAGTAAAATTTCTTCTAGCTCTCTGTTCTAGCTCTCTGATATGGAGTCTACCAGCTTTTTAATGGTTTACCAGCTTTTTGTGTTTCTGTTAAAAGCTAAAACAAAGCAAATTATTAACCCTTTATAGGGCACTTAGTGAAATACTTTGAAAATGAGAATTTCAAAGTTATTGGAATCAGGACAAGACCTTATCACATTCGTAAAATAAAAAAAAAATATGGATATTTTGATGGCAAAAATTAATGTCAATGTAATAACAAGAAATGCCAACCTGCCCGAATACATTTAGAAAAATAACAAAAGTGCTTCTATAAGAAATTCACGAAAAACACTCTGAGAGTGAAGGAAACACTTCTTTTTTGGTACAACATAACCTTAGAGGCATTAATGCTGATACTGGCACTTACATTTTTTAGTTAAACCTAAATATAATAGTTAACTAGGCTTATTAACTTTGCAATTAGCTTTTTACGTTTACGTTGTACTTAATTGACAGTAGGTAATATATCATTCAAGGGCTCATCTTTGAGCTGGTGACTCCATTTGTAAGGGGTATGCAAGTGATTAAAAACGCTAACTTGCCCTATAAAGGGTTAAAAAGTGATTCCGATAGCAAATAAAACCAGCCACATCCCTCTAAAACAGGGGTCTTCAACATTTTCTAGGTCAAGGACCCCCAAACTGATGGTGAGATGGAGCACCCCCTAGGGGTAGAAGACCCCCGCTCTAAGGAGATAAGGCTGCAGGAGTCCAACATGCAGCTCACACTCACGTGAAAAGCTGCAGGAGTACTCATGCAACTGTTAGCCTTTTTAGTGAATCAAAGCATTGTCAAAAATCGACATAGCTTCATAATACCTTATTCCACAAACAACCAAAATCTAGATTATGGCACCAAAGATATGAAAATATCTGTAGCATGTCAATGTTAGTCAATTACATATTTAATACATAGAAAACAAACATTATAGGTACCCGATTTCAATTCTAATGCAGCAACAGCTTGTCATTGTTGTTAATTCTGTTGAATGTAACAGAGAAGTCTAACGCTTTTGATGTGCTCCATCCTGCAAAAACAATGAGTGGTTTGTTTGGTGCCGGGCCCACTGGCTGTGTGTGACATTAAAAAACAAACTGCTTTCTTTTAATTTTCCAGTTTTGTTCACAGCAATTAAAGATTGGAAACTACCCAAATGCTAGCTGAATAGAAAACTTTAATATGACAGATGTCATCTAGTGAACAGGACTGACTGACTGACTGCTATTTAGTGGAATCAACATCTGAGTTATTTCTCAGCAGCTCTCTTCTCTAAGCGGGTTTTTCACAACGATGCATTCAAGGTTAACTAAGAAGTTACAGTTTTAACACTGCTGAGGAATTAAAACAAAGTAAGGTTGTTTAACTTACCGTGATAAACAGAAACACAAGTCACTCTGGATGATGATGATGATGATGATGATGAAGAGACAGAAAGGTGATGATTTGCTGGATGGTAAATACTAATAAAAGGATATAATTAACTTTTTAGACAATTACAAATCCAGGGATTGTTTTAAATGTTGGGTTTTTTTTTTCTTGCTGGGGGGAGTTTTATTTGAGCAAATAGGCGTGGCTGAAAACAAGAGAAGGTGAGGAGTTTCTTCTCTCCTGCGTGCTCCCCAGCAAAAGAGGGAAATTCTCCAGGACCATGAGAGTGTGGAGGAGCCAGGGAGGGAAGGTGGGGAGTGGGTGGTTCCTTCTTTAAGCAGCTTTTAAAAAATAAACTTTTCCACTCCAGAGTAGCTGAAACTTTAGTTTTTGTTTGTTTTTTGTTTTTTTTTGCAGCCAAACCCCTCCATCATCACGGACCCCATCATCAGCAATCCCCCCATGGGCTGCAGAAAAGGCTGATTGCAGCGTAAAAATATAGAAATATTTCTCTTTCCCTTCAACTTTCCACATTTTGTCACATTACAGCTACAACCTTGTGTGTTTCACACATAATTGCAAAGAGAAAGAAACATTATTTATGGTTATTTTAACATTTCTAAAATAAAAAAAATATTTTTTGCACATTTGTATTGAAGCCCCCATTATACCCTTAATAAAATCCACAGAAATGAATTAGCTGAAACCAAGTACTTAGAGACTATTTTTGATATAATTTACTTGTATCATTTAAGCGATCCATTATTATAAACATAGCAGGACGTGATGGAAATGATATGATGCTGTGGGAATGGAAGACTGTAGCAGGTAAAGTAATGGAGATAAACAGGTTTTCCTTCAGTCTGACTGTGCAGGAGAAATTCTGAAAGGGGGATGGACAAGCATGCGAGGATTGGATGCGCAAAGGTTATAAAATCATAACCTAAGGTCTCTTCTGTTGGTGGGGGAATGCAAATGGATTTTACACTTTTTAATTTCTTATTAGGAACCAAAACGTTTTAAACCGTGTACTGGTTTCCCTCCACTTCTCATTTTACGAGAGATTTTATTTTTTTCTTCACAAGCTGTCCAGTGAAGCAGACTAACAGGATCTGAAAATCATCCAAAAAGGATCCATCCAGCGAGCTAAATATGCTGCAAAGCTGTATTTCCATTTACTCTGAATGTTCATTTTGCAGCATCTGCCTCCTTCATTCTCAGAAATCGGGGGAGACAGTATTTCCAACTGACTGGAGTCACCTGGTCTGGACCGAGGGCTGGCTGAGAAAGATCAGGATTAAAGCAGCTCACAAGAGATGTCCGGGGGGGCTGACTGCACTCTGGTCTTGTGCGTGGATGTGAGAGTTATCAAGGATAAAAAAGAAATCACATGGACAATCACTGCTTCGAGCAAAGATGTTTAGAGCCGTGTGACGTCAGGATAAGATAAATTCCTCATTTTATTAAATAGGAAAGACAGTTTCCATTAAGGCTGAATGTAGTTTTATTCAGATTAAATAGATTCTTTGTGTGACAGTAGAGACAGCTTAGTGACAAAATACCCAACTACTGAATATGGAAAAAAAATCATCAAAGTCTAACATTTTGTAACAGTTTGTATTTAGGTATTCTGCCACGTATATATATATATATATATATATATATAGTCTTGATCTGCCCTGATAGCCGAGCTTACGTAGTTGCTCATTTCACTC
This sequence comes from Cyprinodon variegatus, assembly GCF_000732505.1. Lineage (NCBI taxonomy): Eukaryota > Metazoa > Chordata > Actinopteri > Cyprinodontiformes > Cyprinodontidae > Cyprinodon > Cyprinodon variegatus. Next base: position 556,920 of record NW_015150997.1, on the reverse strand, counting down.
ATCTATCAAACTCTGCCCGGTCTCCAATTATCACAGACCTCTTCCAACTGTGTCTGTTCCTTTATATTGGGCTCAGCTCCAGTTATCATTGGGCCTGAGTTTGTTTGCTTTCAGTTTTTTTCCCTTTTTCCTGTGTGCAGGTTCTATTTCGTTAGTTTTAGTTAGTCCAAGGTTTATGTCCCCGTATTCTGGAACCAGTGTCTTCAGGCGAGTTGATTCCCTAACCAGTGGTGAGAGCGTTTCAGCTTTTCCTAGTGATTCTGATTTCCTGATTCCATTCCCTCTCACCCACTGGCCCTTTCTGGCCCTGCCTTATATGTTTGCCGGAACCTTCTTTGGACTCCTGCTGGACTCTGCCTGTCTGTGTCTGTGCGTTTCCTACTGACTGTACTGACTTACCTTGAACACTGGGTCCATCTGTCCCGTTTTATGACATACATGAATACATAGATGGAGGGTCTTAAGAAACAATAAAAAAAATAAATATTGGTTTGATTGTGAAAAAATTATTATATATATATATATATATAACTGTTTTCTCACAGTTATATATATATATATATAATTATATATATAATTTATAAATTAAACATATTATCCACTTTTCAACAGTTTCATACCTTCTGCAGTTCTTGCAGTTGAATTAAGTGTCTTGTTTTGTATTTTTGAGCATTTTGTGTGAAAGGGTGAAGCATATCCTCGTTTGCTCATCTGTTTTTCTGCACCCACATCCCTCTAAGCAGAGCTCTCCATGAGATTAATCAAGTTTTCTGATCCCCTCAGACTTTATAGAGATTTTTGCTATTTTGTTTTAGTAACGGCCGCCAATGTTTCTGTAAAATGGGGAGCTCTATCACACACTGTCTTTCCCTCACATGCAGTCACATGCAGCTACTAACACCTTCGGCACTCAGCCCCCACTATTGGTCTGACCTAAGAGTCCTAAGCTGAGCAGTGTACTGTTGCCTTTACAGCTGACTGCTGCATTCTGGAGTTAACCACGTATCATGAATTTTTATTTAATGCAGAAAAAAAACAATTATTATTGGGCGAGTTACTCTGGAACCTTTTTTAGTTAGGAATGGTTTAATTTGACCCTATTTTGAGTCAAAAATGAAAATTTGGTTTTCACAAAATGATTACTAATTACAATATGAAGACAGTTCTACATGAAAAACTCACACAAAGAAAGAATGCAATTAGAAGAGTTTTATTGATACAATATTTTAAGTCTTTGGCGCTCAGACCTCGGCAGGAAATATTAGCACTGAAATTTACTTTGATCATATGTTAGACCCAAGGGTGTAACTTTGCGTTAAACATTGGGGGGGACGCTCTAAGGGTGGTGGCTTATGGACCTACAACTACTAGACCTGAACGCTTTCAATAGGGTTTGTATTTTCCAAAAATTAGCTCTATCATATATTTATTTAATGCTTTCCTGTTGTTGAGAACACAAGAGTACCACAGTACACTGATATTTATAGTTATAGACAGATGCCTTCCTTTAGTGCTTTATTTATAAAGGGATCAAAAACAATAATGTATAAAAAAATTACGAATAACAGCTGATACTGATGCCAACATCAATATATCCTGCATCCCTAGAATGAACTCAACTTCAGTTCCATCCATCCATCCATGCATGGCTTCCCTTTAAGCTGCATCAGTGATCATCCTCCTTGAAGGATGGTTGATTCTCTGACTGCAGGGGAGTGGCGGCATAGAGCTTAAAATTCAGAGGTTTGGAGATCGACCCCCACTCCCACAGATTGCCACTGTGGGTCCCTGAGCAAAGATCCTTAACCCACACTGCTCCCCGGGAGCTCCACAACATGGTTAATGGTTAAATAAAGAGAGTTCATTTCATTGTTCTGTACTAATGACAAAAAAACTGGAATGGAACAAGGTTAGTGAGATCATCTTCTTGGCATCGATGGTGAGAACCAGTGATTTGCTTTATGCTGGAGCTTCACTAAACACCTTGACACTAGAAAGATGGATGCCAGCTCGAATAAGGTGCAGGTTCGTCTCCATGATAAGCAAACATGAAGCGACAGTAAAGAGTTCTTCTGGATCATGCCTAACATGTCCACTGAATTCATTTCCAGGCTTTCACTGTTTTTTTCTTTTTCCTTCTCCATTTTCTCTTAAAATAAAATAAAAATAAGTCCATTATATTATTGTAAGTGTAAAATATAAAATCTTCTTATTTCAAGATCAAAAACATGTATTCATTCCATTGGCAGATCTTATTTACCTGCACAAATTAAAGACATATAAACTTCCTGCTTTTATTTTTATTTTTTTTTTTACCTATCCCATTAACAGCAACGGTATCATATTTGGTACGCATATATTTGCGACTTCCACATGATCGGTGTTTTATTTTTGTTCTTGAAAAATCCAAGTTTCACATGCAGGGAAGAGAAAATCTGTAATAAAATGCACAGAAATCCCTAATGTATCACAAATAATGCAAAAAAACAACTATTAAACCTAATTTAAATTTGTCAACATTTATGATGGTTTTCATTTTTTAGAATGTTTAAAAAAAAAAAAACTAATATGAAAACAAAAATTATTTTTTTCTTAAAATCATGTCATGGTTTTCAGTTTAAAGGGTTCCTTTTAAATCACTCTTTGCCGTGAAAACAGATCGGTGACCTAAAGTAGTACTTTTCACCTAATTCTTCCAATAGTAGAAACAGCTTTCAATAAAACAGACTGGAAAAAAAAAATGAGTTGGATTATTTGGAGGAGAAATCCCTTTAAAAAGAGAATCAAATTTACTTTTTAATATTTCTGAATGCTGATGGTTCTCGTTGCTTCTATGACAGAATACATAAGCCAGTGTTGTAAAGGAGGTCCCCTCCCCCTTCTTCCCGCCTCCAGGCTCTAGTGTGGAGAACAGCACCTGACTTGTAGCAGAATAATGCTCTGTAGTAATTACAGGGGAAAAGGGCACTAATTCCTCTAGGAATGCTTATGATTTTAAAGCCAAATCAAGCCATTATAAAACTCTGCTTCTCGTGACTCCATGAAGGTTCTCATAATTCTATAAGAATAAACACACACGCTTAAATGAGCTTCTTATAGCCTGTAATACTATATGCTTTTCAATAGATGTTTGGGTTTCTCCTGTGACCCGTGTTATCCCCCAGCTCATGAGCGACTGGCAGCCGCCGTGTCACTGCTGATACCACCATGTCACACAGGTAATCAAAGATTTCTTTAATCTCCATCGTTTGGTCCAAAACAAAAGGCAATCATAGGTAAACCCCAGCTATGGTCCTATCGGATAAAAAGAGAACCTAAATCACATAGATTAGAAAAAAATATTTCTTATAACAGTGTCAAAGTTACTTGTCTTTTGTTTGTGCATTTCTATGTGTTCCCTTCAAACATCATGTCTAATCTAGAGTAGCATGTCTCGACAGATTTATTCAGACAAAATAATCCAGGATATAAACCTCATTTCATTTTGATAAATGCTTGTATCAATTTGCTGTGCACTTGTCCCTAAAAACATATACAGATACTCTGTGTGATGTGACTTACATTTCATAAGCAATGCATTTAAACTCACACATAAGTTGAAAAGTCAGCCCTCCTTAGGAAACTATAGTGGTTCCATCTAACATGGAACTTCTTTAGTTTAGTACCATTAGTTGAACTTTTGGTATTGTCTTTATTCTCAAATCAATGCAAATCTACTAATCGGTTCCATCTGGATTAAAATTCCCCACATTTCATGAAACTACAAATCCTGATGTGGATTTAACCCACAACAAAGGTGTTTAAAAATAAATATGTAAGGAAGACTGGGTTTTCATTTTTTATTTTTTTTCAACAACTATTTTTTATATATTGAACTAACAGCTCTCTGCTAATTAGACACAGCATTTAAATATTTCAATTTTACATCATTACATCTCTCCCCCCTACCCCCCGCCCCCCAAGTCATTAAAGAAATAAAAGTCAGCTGTTGCAGCAAACCCCTTCCCTAGGATGGTTGATAAAAAGCTTAAAAACACTCAATCTAAATGGTAAAGAGGGTAAAGGTAATCAAAACAAGCAATAGTATCTGTTCATGCAGTGAGATAATCTCAGGTAAGATTTTAATGGATTTATATAGTGCAAATTCACAACAGATGTCATCTCAAGGCACTTAACCAAGACGGTTCAATCAGATCATCCAGTGAGATTGGAAAGACGTTTCTAAGGTAAAATCAGCTGTTTTCATCCAGTCACTGATTTGCAGGATTTCCTCCTCCTGGTTGAGCACCTAGAAAGTAGATTTTGGCTTCCATCTTGTCCTCAACTCATTCAGCAATCTCTCACACCACGCATGCAATCAGCAACAGTTAAAAAAAAACTCTGGGAACCAGGCTTTCATTTTCTTTTGAATGTTACTAACATACTAGAACAAATATGGTTCATAACTTTGCACTCATTTAATTCTGGCAACAGGGTAAATAATGTTTTAATACCAGCGGATGAAAATCTTGAAACTGTAATCGATACTCAGCCCTACAGCAAAAGTAAAAGAACAAAACTCACTGTTAAATAAGCATTAATCTTTACTTTATTAACAGAAATGTATTAACATTTAATATGCAGGAATGAGACCTGTGAATACATGGCACAATCATTTACATTCTTTAAGGAGACTGGACGAAGTTGGTGGAAGGTAGCGGGTAAATAGAGAAATCTCACAATAATCCTCCTGTAGGCTCTGACTGGACTGAGCTGGGTGAGAAACACTGACTTTAAAAATGTTTTTGTACACATATTTATAGAGAAACGTGTTTTTTACTTAAAAAAAAAGAGGAATACTACTGTTATGACACATCAGTTTCTATATACAGTCTAGGGATGGGTAATTCACACAAACCAGAAGGGAGAAATCTACCACAGTGCTAGGCTGTAACTGTAATATATTTATTTCTGTGTAACACAACAATCACATGTGCAGCTGATCGCTCTGCTTCATCTTAAACTAAAACAAACTGATGTTTTTTTCACTTTAGTTAGCTTATAACTTTTTTGAGTCATTGCACATCCCCACCCACCCAACAGAAGTTTGTTCCTCAGCAGAATGCCTGTATGTATGTTTTTAGTGGGATTCAGGCAGGATCCTAGCCATCTATAGAAAATTCAGTGTCCAGTTAGGTAGTCCTGTGTCGAGTCAGAGGCAAAGGAGTCAGCGTCCTCGTTATCGGAGTCCTCGCTGCTGTCGTCAGCTGCAGGCTCCCCGGAGAGGGCGATGCGGGCGTAGTCGTCCGTGTCGATGGACTTGCAGAAGTGGATGGCGTATTTGAGTTTCTCCTCTAACACCTGTTTGCACGAGTACCTGGGCAGCTTGAGCAGGAAGAAACAGGTGTAGGACTCTGGCAGGAAGTGGTCAGGAGGGTTGTACTTATCCAGAACCTGAACGAAAACAAAAACGAGATTTAAGAAAGCAGTTTTTCCCTTTAACACTCTGTATTGCTCAGCATGGAGACTGTCTATGCAGTAACAGAATGCAAACAACTTCATGTCTTAATTAC
>NW_015150997.1:541048-548548 GCF_000732505.1 Cyprinodon variegatus | reverse complement strand
CTCCTCTGCTGTGGCCTCGTTGTCCCGGATATACATCAGCCCGGGAATGAAGTCCTTATCAACCTGAGAACAACATGGATCAGAGCCTTAGAGCTTTAGTTTTCACATGGGGTGTGTCTGAGTGTAAGAGACTGCAGGCCCCGTGAGCTTCACGGCGAGACGCTCAGTCTCGTGCTAAAATCTTTTCTCATCTAACCTTTTGAAATATTTCAGGGGGGCAGCAAAACAAAAGCAGCATTGAATCAGAGAAATCTTTTTCCCCGGCTCACTCTCCCCGGGATGCTTCAGGAGCGTATGATCAGAGCATGAGGGCAGGAAGGGGACTCACACCAAGGCCAGCTAGCAGCTTCTTATGAAAAAAAAAACTGCTTTTATGAAAAAGCAGGATGGAAGATTCCAGAAACATGGAGAGTTCTGTACCAGCAACGAGCCATGAACAGTCAGGCTCCGATCTTAATCCCAGGTGGAATGTATAGTAAAGTGTGTTTTTTTTTTTGCTCTGTTGTAATACAGATCATGTGAACTGGAGGAGTTATGAAACATCATCCTTTGGTTTTACAACCTGAGGTGAACAAGTTTGCTTCGATGCAGTAACAGCTTAAAAGGGGTCATAGAATGCAAAACCGAGTTTACATTGACATGGATGAATAAGGATAGTTCAGAGGGTGAAATGGACGTACAGAGAAGTTCAAACCCCATTAACACCACCTTTTCTCTGCAGATCTCACAATTCTAAACGTCCACCATAAAACGGGCGAATCCAAACGAAGCCCCAAGTTGAACAACATCAGGGGACTTTTCCCGTTCTCTGTCTGCTGTTCTTGTGAACTGGAACAGCATCAGGGCTGAGGATGATCACGTTTCACGAGTACACAAGCATGAGAACGCACAAGTACACAGATTAAGAAACGGCCACAGTGAGGACTGATGCAGCGTAACAGAAGGGAACCCTGATTGTACTTTTTTTGGTCTTCAAAAAAAAAATAAAAAATTGTATTCATTTTTTCAAGGTTGTGGTTTCTCAGATAAGAAAAGTGAGGAAAAGCTACTTTATATGTGTGAATGTTTTTTACCCCCCAGAGTTTAAGAGAACGGTTCTAATATTTTCTTATATTATAAAAACAAGCAGCACACACTCAGCTGAACACACGTTTACAGACACCTACCTCACTGAGGTCAGCGATGGTCAGGTTCATCCCTGCCAGCTGCTTCCATACAGGCTCTGCTAGATTCAGGCTGAGAGGGCTTCCTGTTCGGATTGCGATTCCCAGGAGGACTCCTGCAGACAGAGCAAAGCAGAGTTTGTAACCCACACATCAGACCAGACACTGATGTTGAGGAAAATTCCAGCAGTGGAAGAAAATATTTCTTATTAACTCCTGAATATTTTCTATGGGAATGTAATCTTTCATGGTTATACTGTAACAGAGATCAGGTGGATTATACCTAGGAAGCGAAACATGCTCATGTGCAGAGAGGACTTGGCAGCGGGGTTAAGAAGGAAGCAATCCCTGTTGGCGCCCGATTCGTCGCGTCCGTTTGGCGTGACGATGAGCAGCGGCGTCAGGGAGTTCTGTAGCTCCTCGCACATTTCGGCGATGGACTCGCTGTAGCCTCCGCCACAGTCGTCCACAGACTCGCCTGACAAAAGGAAGGGGTTTGTCAAACTGGGTACAATCATTGGAAACAGTGTATGGTAGAAATGTAAATGTTAAAGCACTTGAACTTTACAATATTTGCTCATTTGTGTTTTCCTTCAAACATATTATCATAAACATCTGAAAAGCATTGTGTTCCACAGAGCTAACAGAGCTTAAATTTACTAAAAACTAACAGGATAATCAAAGCAAGTAGCTCCAGCCACCTTCCCATTAACAATGGCTTAGGTTCCTTATCCCCACAGCATCATCCTGCCACCAACATGTTTCACAGAATCCCCCGTGTTTTCAAACAGCATTCCCCTGCAGGCCCACATTTTAAATTTCTATCTCATTTAAGCCATGCTTTCTGACAGGAAGAGTTATTTTCTTTTTTTTCCCCAAAAGTTTCTCATCCTGAGCAGCAAATCTCTTCTACTAAAGGTTGCAGAGATTCGCAGAGAAATGAAAAGCAGGGACAAAACTTCTGCTGCTTTTATAGTCCATACAGCATTTCCCAGTCTACCTAATATTTTGGCAGACTCCTGTGGGGCACAAACCACAAGCTTGAGGAAGTACAACATGAAGAAGTAGGAAAAACTGTTTTTTTTTCTACTTTGTGTCTTCCAAGAGTGACAGTAACTTCTTTTGGATTTTTTCCCCCAACCTGTTGACTGTGGTGATATTTATGGGCCAAATCAAAAGCTTTTGCTCCACGTTTACATTTTCAAACCCAGCAGGAGCTTTCAATTGTCCACCATGTTTTCCTGGACTTGTCCATGTAGTTACAAATTTTCCAGACGCGTCAAGCAAAAACCAACGTTATGGGCCCCTTTGGTACATCTGTAATAACTGTCCTTCTTTCTTCACGGACGGGTCTTAGTAGGGTTACAGTGGTGCCAATTGTCCAATCTTTAACTGATGCCTTGGGACAAATTCCTGACCCTGCTTTAGATCGCCCTCCATGTTGTTTGTCCTCCAATGATCTCCAAATCCTTTGAGGCAGTGCAGCATTCATTTGGAGGGAGGAGGACATCAGGGGAAAGGAGACTAAACCCAAATGCACCAAATGTTTTGTTTTACTGCTAACGCTGTAGACAATAACACATCCACTAATGCCCGCCTTACTAATGGTGTGCATTTGTAGCAATGTAGATTTTTTTTTTCCTGTGTGAGACTGAATTCTGGGAATGAAGGAGGAGCCCAGGCTTCCCATTGTGGACATGAACACATACCCACAAATTTAACCTTCCACACGCGATGGGGGAGCAACAGGCTGTCTGGGCTGAACGAGCTCATTTTGGCACACATCTGACCAAACACGGACTTGGTTCCGTCCGGACCTGCCAGACCCCCTTTGCTGCGGGAACGCTTCACCTGCAGAGCGGAAAACAGGAAAAATAAATAGAAACGAAGAGGAAAAAAGGTCTGACTTGTTCCTATTCTGTGGTCGATGAATTCCTGTCAGAGACACGGTGAAGGTGGCTCAGTCAGACAGGGACAGAACAGTTTCAGAACTCTCTGTGGGGGCTTAACGTTACAGCAGGAAACCCCCTTAAGGCAGGAAGGAGTGCAGATCACACACCATCAGAGAAAAAAGAAAAAAAAAGAATCCTCTTATGAAAGACATCACATGAAACAGTCAGGAGCAAGGCTGGAGTGTAGCATCTCAGGGGGAGAGGAGGAGGGATGCAGAGCACAACCAACATGGAAAGAGGAGTTCTTAAGCAACCATTTATTAGTATATGGGGCCTTTAAATAAGAAGGTAATAACACCTGTATTCTGTTCAGCTCCACCACAGGTCCATGCTGCCTGTCTCTCACCATCGTAGCTTGGACCACCTTCCTGAAAGCTGCTTCCTGTTTGCAGACAAAGTTATAAGGAATAAAATAAATCCCCCTTGGTTTTACACTATGAGTTTATTTCTAATACGTTCTAATTCGTGGTGGTGACCCACCTTGCCCTGGGAGATGAGGATACCCCTGAGCGTATCAAAGCCGACCGACGGGCCGTGGCTGGTCTGACCCAGCCGGCCCTCCAGGTCAAACATAGGAATACACGGACAGAAAAGCTCAGAGAAGTGATGCAGCAGCAGGAGTCTGTTCCTCAGGCCCATGATGGGGATCTCCTGGAGATGATTGTACTCCATGGGGACCTTAAAACACAAGCAGGGAGGTTGAGGAGAAGCATAAATAGAGATTTCAAGGTCTGAGATGGAGAGAGAGACAGGGCTGCAAAAACTTGACTTTACTGCCACCCAGTGGACGGTACCTGTGCAGGGAGCTTCCCAGCATTGGTGGGCTTGCTGGTTGACCAGGCGAGGGTGTGAGCAGAGCCACAGGCCACTCTGTTGATTTTCTTCCCCTGCAGCGCTGCAACCAGTCGGGGCCTCTGGATGGCGTTAGTGGTCCCATCTCCCAGTTGGCCCTCATCGTTATCTCCCCATGTGTAAACCTCTCCTGTGGGCCACGAAACACGCAGACTTTTAGAGAGGCTGCTGTGTCACAAAACTATTCACACCGACTGAACCTCTTCACATTTCCCCATGTTATAAACCCAAACCCCAATGAGATATAATATTTTTTTGTGATAAACCAGCAAAAAATGACAATTATAAGACATGATAACTAAAGATTTACAAAGAAATGTCTGTAAGATCTATTTTAAGCATCCACTATTTATTTTATTCAATCTGTGTTTTTAATTTAAATTCGTTATGTTAATACAGTTAATCTATGTATAATATAGAGGAAAAATCCGTAATAATTTTCTAAATTTTTGCTTCAATAAAAGAGTGGAGAGAAATAAATCCACTGTTAGGTCTCACTTCACAGCCTACATTGGAAACAAATGTAGCTGAATACTGAAGCTGCCAATCAAAGCTGAAGAGAAGATGAGAAGATCAGAGCTACAGCTAAATATTTAGATATAGGAATGCCCTCATTAAGCAACAAATCATAAACTTTTGACCGGATTTTATTCTACAGCACCTGGTGCGTATCATTGCATGGCGAAGCCCGTCCTTCTCAAACACTCTCCTATGTAACTTTAGAGGGTTGGATCCATCACTAAATGAGTCATGTGACCGAGAGCGCCGCTTGATGCCAATCTGAGCTTCCCTGAAAGATTAACGCTAACTGAGCTAGAAGTTGTTGTGAGGAAATAAAACAGATATGACTCTAATCTGATCAGACGTATTTCTGGTTCTCTGATTTAGGATTTAATCTAGAGGAATGAGTGATTTTCCTGCTTTTACAATTAACGACATGACTTCTCAATCTGCTGGCTGCAGTGGTTTGTTTTCAGGCTCCAAAACACTGAGAAAGACTTTTTAATTTTGCAACTGTTCAGGGTCCAGAGATACGGAAGAGGATCAGGGCAATTAAAAACAAAACAAATAAAAAAACAAGAAAAAGTATTCCTAATTCTATGAGAAGAATTCTGAGATTAAAGTAAGAAATCAAATGCCATTTTTGTTTTGAGTTTCTTTTTTTGTTTTGTTTTTTTGTTTGGCCCATTCCTTCATTCATTTGGAATGGGAATTGGCAGCATCGGATTTTATTTAGGGGAACAAAGTAAGTTAGGGGGCATAAAACAAATACTACCCACACTTTTCAGATTATTTTGTATAAAAATTATCCTTTAACTTTCCAATAAAGCTAAAATATAATAGTATTATCATTTAGTATAAAATAATAATTTTGCAATGTGACAAACGGAAAAACTTTTAAGAGTAACTCTTCTGTCAGGCTATTTATCAATCTGAATGATTATAAAATATCTTTTGTTTTATTTAACCTTTTATTTGGAAAGGCAAGTTACAATTACTTCGTACAGATCAGCTTCCATAACAACGAGCAGGAGTAATATAAGCCAATCCAGGATTTTTGTATAATAACCAGACATCCATAACAAAAGGGTGACTGGGGGGGTAGGGGCGGGTCTAGTCTGATTTTTCTCATGTTAAGGGAAACAACATTTTGCCCTCCTTCTGAACCGGGGTGCAGTACACAGCACAACAGCATTTAATTGTGAAAGATATATTTAGTCCACAGGGAATACTGATTTAACATAGTTGGTCCATTTAGACCAGATCCTGAAGAATGATTCCCATAAACCTTGAACCCTAAAAGTCAACTTCTCCAGAATATAGATGTCTTGTACAATATTGATCCAGTCCTTTAACTGTAGGAGCCTCTAGTGATTGTCTTTTTGCTTGCTGCCAGAAGCATTAACATCAGATTTTTGTCCCCCAGAGTCCACTTATCAAATGAAATGTTTCCAAAGTATAAGGATTCACATTTACATGGGATTATAAAAGATTTTAAATCAATGTTCAGGCAGACAGTACCATCTGGGGAAAGCCAGTAACGCATCTTACCATCTTCTGTGCAGCAAACACAGTGCAGAGACCCTGTGGCGATAGCGATGACTTTCTTCCCTTGAAGCCCCTGGACTTGTCTAGGCCGTCGGACGTGGTCATCAGAACCATGGCCCAGTCTGTGGTAGTCACCTTTCCCCCTTTAGGTGGGACAAACACAGAGCGGAGCCCTCTGTCACCCAAAACCCAGACAGGACAAAAAGTCTGAGGCTGATCCGTGTGTAAGAGATGGCGCACATACCACGTGTAGACGGCCCCGGATTTAGTGAGCGCCACAGAGAACTGAGAGCCGCACTCCACTTTCACCACTCCCAGGCCAGTTAGAGAGTCAATCTAAGGAAATTAGATAAAAACAAAACACCTCCTAATGTCATTCCTATTATCACAGAGCACATTTAGCCTTAATGATAATGTCCCATATAGCAATGCTATGCATTTATGAATGAAAACAGGTCATTTATTTATATATTTATCTTATGCATTTAAAATAAATTCTTCATGCTTCAAACGTGGCCTTCAAAGCTTTGTTCAGAGGAACGTCTTTATGCTCAAAGGGAAGCATTCCAGAAACCAGCCTGGTGCTTTGTGATTTATTGCCCAGCGTCTGCAGCAGCACCAGACCGTCTCTGATCATTTATTAGGATCCTGACGAGTTTTTTCTTCCTCCGTCTACATCTGTCTCACAGCTGCCAGTGAATCTTTATCTCACCCAGCAAACAGCACAGAGAGCCATTTAATCTTGTACGGTGTCGCTAGAACGGCTCATTTAAAACACCTTTTAGGAATTAGACATCCAACGCTGACTAGTACCGGTAAGAATTCATAACAAAGCTGTAAATTAGCATAAAGACCCTTTATAAATCTCAAGACACCTCAAAATCAGAAGGAAAAGTACTTAGAAGGTTTTACTCAAACGCACTAATTATAAAATAAATGATTCAATAAGAGCGTCTACTTCCTGCATTTGGTACTGGATTGGTCTGACCGATAAACAGAGCAACAGCCTGTACCAATGATCTCTATTTATTCACTGGATTGCCGATAGGCCGTTGGTAGTACACGGTGTTGTGAAGTCACCAGCCGCCATATTGGTACTCCCTAGTTAGACCAGTCGGAATGCCAACAATATGTGTGCTACAGCATCTAACAATGATGATTTTCTCATTTTCAGGGGGGCTTAAGACTTTTAAAACAAAGAAAAAGTAATCACTTTGTCAAACACTTGCTGTTTCATAGCATAAGTAGGTTACTGTGATGTATGGTAGAAAAAATTTGAAATCACATTTCATAGTCGGTATTAAGTCAATGAAATCTATAAATCATGTAATATAACATATTTTACAAATTATCACATGTGTGATTGACAGGGTTAAGGCCGTTTCAGCAACATGTGTTAATGTAGCATAATAATACTGTAGTCAGTAGGGATGCACGATATAATCGGGCCCCTATCGGTATCGGCCTTAAAACTGAATATCGGA
>NW_015150997.1:535386-540993 GCF_000732505.1 Cyprinodon variegatus | reverse complement strand
CAAATCTTCTTTTGGAAAGAAGGCTTGTATGAACTATGAGAACAGCAACTTTTAAACAGAGCGTTAACAAGGACAAATGGGCTTGTGAACGCTCTCACATGCATTTAATAGGCGTTCCCTCTCGTGAGTGGGTACAGGGTTGTACATGTGCAAGTGGAGAGGGTGGGTCTTTTCAAAAATTAGCAAGAATCCTCCATTATACCTTCAATCACAATATATGTTGTGTTGATTAATTAGATTTTATTCTGTTAGAAAAAGGTTAAACTGACACTATAAAGTGTTTGGTGGGTGCATTTATTTTCCACTATACTCACAATGGAGCGCGCTTCGCCTTCGCTGTCTCCAAGCAGCCTGTTGATGTTGATAGACTGACCGTACTCTGTGGTGAGAAGCTTCCGGAGCCTCTGCAGAGCCCACATCCTGTGCCCAGCAGCTGTACAGAAAACAAATCTTCTAGTTTCACTTTAAAGGTTCAAATAACCTTGCATATATATGAGCATGTCAGGGTTATAATAATGGATTTGTAGGGCTATTGTGATTCACCTAATGCACTGAGCTGGGCACAGGCAGCGAGGGAAGCAGCAAGACGAGGGACGATGCTCCTGTTCGAAGCAAAGTTGAGCCGGAAGTCCAACAAGCATGTGACCAAGTCCATGGAGGGGCAGGACAGGATGCAGCGGTCAGACAGCAGGTCTTTAGGACCTGAGGGAAGGAAGAAAGTCAATGCAGGTCTGAAGCAATTGCTTTGCTGCAGTATCATTTAGTGCAGAGTAAAATCCACTGACCAGCAGCAGGCATGATGGGGTAGACTGTGAACCGCCAGCCCCAACCATTAACCGATCCATCACTGGTAAACTTCCATTTCAGTTCATCTCCTGGGATCCTTAATTCGCTGGACCAGTCGGACCACTCTCGACCTGAAAAACACCAGATATCCATTTCTTATTCTCTCATTTTATGCTGTTGTAAGACAGTAAAGGGTAAGGCATCGCAGCCTGATTACCTGATCTGACAGAGACGATCCTGTTGGCTCCGTCCATGACGGTTAGCGGGTCGTGGCGCCTCTCAGTTGAACACTGCCGGTCAAACTCAATCCTCAAACCCTCAGCACCTACCAAACAAAGTGGAAATAGTTTATTCCTTTTTTATGGATTTATATTTCACGTTTTTTTTTTTTTTTTACAAAAAAGGATTCAGCTCAGTTTTTACAGACAGGCAAAATAAATCAGTCAGGCTTTTCAGCAAAAACATTAGGTAGGTTTTGAATAAGTAAAAAAAATACTATTAAGTGTGGTAGAAGATCTATCATGCTGTGGGCCTGTCTATCAGGGAAAACATCCATTGGGGCAGACATTTTCAACCAGGACAAATATTAAAAAACTTCAATCAGCCTTACTAACTTAGCTCTTATTGGTTAAACAATTCTATTTAAACATGTTTGACATTAACTATTACAATATAAAAAACAAAATTAAACACTACAGTAAGAAGTTTCTTTTTCTTCTCTTTTATAATCAGAATGTTGGTTCACCTTCATGGGGATTTTGCAGCCATCACTTCCTCCTCTGCCTAATTTCCCATAATCCCCGTCTCCCCAAGACCAGACCATGTCATCATCGGTTAGACACAGCGTCTGAGCGTCTCCGCTGCCACATGCAACATCGATCACCCTGTGACCCTGGAGTGCATCGACCTAGAGGAAAAACAGGTTGTTTATTGGTAGGAGGAGAAAAAACATGGTACGGTAAGAGAGCAGGCACAATAAATTTGTTTGGAAAGTGGGTAGCACTGCTGCCTTGCAGCAACAAGGTTTCAGGTGCGGTCTTTCTTCATGGAGTTTGCATGTTCTCCCTAAGCATGCGTGGGTTCTCGCCGGGTACTCCGGCTTCCTCCCACAGTCCAAAAACAGTCATGCTAGGTTAATTGGCTTCTCTAAATTCTCCTTAGGTGTGAGTGTGTAAATAGTTGTTTTTTTCCTGTTTGTCTCTGTGTTTCCCTGCGATGGACTGCCGACCTGTCCAGGGTGCACCTCGCCTCACGCCCATAGACAACTGGAGATAGACACCAGCACCCCTTGCGACCCCGCTTAGGAGAAGCGTGACAGAATGGAATATAAACCGATTCTGGAAGAATTTGTGTACATGGGAAGTGACATATACCCTAAATGTTAGACATAGACTTATGCAATTCAATTTTTTTAAATCAGCTTTATATTCTTACCCCACATAAACTATACAAATTTAGCTGTGTTACTGCTCTAAACTACAGTGGTTTCAGCAGGTGGTGCGGGGTGTTCTCTCAGACATTTATGGGGTTACGTTCATAAATTCCAAGTTAAAGACAAATCATGCAGAGGAGAGGACAGAAATCCTTTAGGTAAATGCAGAGAAATGGATTGTGATCCCATTCCTGTTGAAATATGGCTTTCTGAAAATAATAATTGTTTATCATTAAATAAATAACTCATTAGCAGCAGAAACAAAATAAGTAAGACTTCGGGCAGAATAGGGCGGCCATTTTAAGGAAAAACCACAATGGGTTCACTGACTTTCCTCTTATCTGTATTTCTCATTACAAAATACTTTAATGAATATACCTCCCAATTTTTATTTTAGTAGTTGTTTTTTTTATTGTTTATTGTTGTTATTTTATATTTCATGTATGGAACATCTGCAATGTTCTTGGATTTGATTTGATTTGACTTTGTCTAGTTAGTTAACAAAGGTAACATTGCTTTTGAAAAGTAAAAACTTACATTTTCTAAAAAAAAAAAAAAAAAAAAGTAAACAAACAAACCAGTTTGGGTTTAAGTTGGTCCTCGCTGTCTCCATGGCCCAGCCTTCCATAGCGACCCTTGCCCCAGGTGAAGAGCTCTCCGCTGGCTGTGATGCAAGCACTGTGCGCCCCGCCGGCAGCAATATCCACCACCTCCACGCCTCTTAGAGACTCGATGACACGAGGACGGTCACAGGGACTATGAAAAAAAAAAAATTCCAGTTATGGTAGACGAGTAAAACCTTCAACACAGCTCTGATCATCTACAGGCTGCAGAGATGTGCAGACATCCCAATAGTCAATTTTCTTGTTGAGCAACTGGTTGACTGTTTACCTCCTGTTCCCATGGCCCAGCTTTCCATCCTCGGCCTCACCCCACGAGTAGACCTCTCCCTCAGAGGAGAGGGCCAAGCAGTGCTTCCCTCCAGAGTTCACCGCCACCTTCCTGATGAACACGTGTTGGATGGACTCCAGCAACGTAGGGGTGGACACAGATTCTGTGCCACCGATTCCTAACCTGCCTCCTGCTCCGTATCCAGTAGCGTACAGCTGAGGATTAAGATTGAATCCAATTAGCACCTCCTAAAGTTTTATATATTTATATGACTGTCGCAGCTCACCTTTCCGTCGGCTGTGACTGCAAACAAGGTCTGCTCTCCTCCGATGAGCTGCACCGGCCTCAACGTGGCGAGGGCTTCTGTGGGGGTGGGCACTTTGACTTTAGCCCCCTCTATGCCCCCCAGCTGGCCTCTATGGTTGTGGCCCCACCCATAGATGGTGCCGCTCCCTCCAGCAGAGAGGGTCCAGTCGTCAGGGCGACGGTTCATCCACTGAACAAGCTGCTCGTCGTGCTCCCGCTTAAACAGATCATGGCTCTCGTGGAGGCCGTTCATGCTCTCATGGTCAGCCATTAACTCACGGATTTTCTTTGTGACCTTCAAAGGTGAGGAAATATTTTTATTTTTATGGATATTCAGACACTCATAAGTTATCAAAGACAGTGGTGGACTGACTTCATCCAGGAAGGCTCGAGGTAGAGACGTCCTCTTATCTAGAGCGATGGCCACTCTGGAGGCGGTGCAGTATCGGCGGAACCAGGCCCACTTATGGGTCTCAGCACAGCAGGGAAGTGTATCAAGCTCCAGATCACAAGCTAGAGCGACCAAGACCTGGACAGCATGTCACAATTAGACCACGAGAGAAACGTTCACACATATACATGCGTCATTATTACCAGTCCTGCAGCTTACCTTGAAAAACGGACTATGAAGCAGCTGCTTTCCTCCCCTGACGATGGGGTCCTCGTACTCATACTGCCTCTGCAGAGCTTCAGGAAGGCCTTTCACCAGAGCAGCCAGAGCACTGCCTGTGAAGCTCTGAAAGAAACAGCATTAGATCCTCATCACTTCTAAATACATCAGAACAACAAACAACTGTGTTCCTTTTACAAATAAATGACCTGACTTATATTTAGGGCTGTAACTATCGATTATTTTAATAATTGATTCATCTATTTATTATTTTGGAAACTTGATTAATTAAAAAAAAAAACATATTTTCAGTGAATTAACATTTCTAGATATTAAAATGTTTAGAATTTAAAAACAAATCTCTTTTTTGGACATTTGAAAGGAAAACAATGTACACTCATATGTTCATGTATATAAATATTAAGAAGATTATAGAAGATTTAAGTAGGAAATATTAATACTTTTGTTATACTTCCTGCCCTAATTAACTGATTATTCCAATTAGTCGCCCAAACACAAATTATGTTGCTTAATTTGCCACTAAAAGATTAATAAACAGAATTAAGACCTGTAGAGATTAAGACTAAAAACCTTTTTACATAAAACATGTTTGTCTATTGTGGCCAGAGCAGGCTAATAAAAACACATTAAATAAACAGAGAGCCATAGAGAACCCAGTCAAACATACTTCACCTGAAAGCTACCTGGTTGCCGTGACAACAACCCTCTTTGATCTGGGAGTTGGGACAACTCAAAGCTAGCCCTCATAGGTTTAGATGAACGGCTAAATTCAGTTTTATACTTTTAGAACATGCAGAACTTTTAGAAATCTGTTACGTTAGTAAAACGCAGTACAGTTATTAAGCTGGGACTTCAATTATACAGATGATCCCATTTAAATTATATCTGCCTTTATAACTAATTGTTATTTGATCATTAGATCTGTAGTTTGTCCATCACACTTGTCAATAGGGTCAAAGTCCAAAGATGGTTGGAATATGTGATAAACATTAAAACGGGATAATCATAGGTGTCATAAGAAAGAGTCAATCTTTCCATTTCATGAGTTTCTATCCAGTCTTCGATAATTGGGCTACAGTCACTCAACCATCTTAGTTATTGTCTTTTTAGTAAACTGAAGTAATATTTGCAATAAATGCATATCCTCCTTTTTATGTCCAGTTTACCCAAGTAGATTAAACTGAAATCAGGCGGTAATTGAAAATCCAAAATGAAATTGGTTTTGGTTACACTGCAAAAAATGTAAATAGGTGGGTAATTTTTTCTTAAAATAAGTGCATTTTTTTCTTGAATTGAGCAGGTAAGTGAGACACATTGCCAATGAAATAAGACAATTTACATTTAAAATAGGCAAACAACTGGAGAGCCTTATTTCAAGTGCATAACATCTAATTAAAAATGCTCATTCTATTGGCAGATCATCTTATTTTCCTGCTCAAATTAAGGTAAATACACTTATTTTAAGACATTTTTTCTCATTTTTAGAACGTTTTTGCAGTATATTACTTCAGTCCAGCAGAGGGACAGCTTAGGACAGCCCAAATAAATGTGGAGCAGACCT